>NW_022589734.1:23487556-23529645 GCF_004348235.1 Phoca vitulina
ACACACACACACACACACACACACACACACACACACACACACACACACACTGGAATATTACGCAGCCATAAAAAAGAATGAAATCTTGCATTTGCAATAACATGGATGGCTCTAGAGTGTAACGTGAAGTACATCAGTCAGAGAAAGACAAATACCGTATGATTTCACTCATATGTGGAATTTAAGAAACAGAAAAAAGGCACAAACAACAAAGAAATCAGACTCTTAACTCTAGGGAACTAACTGGTAGTCAGCAGAGGGGAGGAGGGTGAGGAGATGGGAGAAATAGCTGAAGGGGATTAAGAGCGCACTTACCGTGATGAGCAGTGAGTAATGTATGGAATTGTTGAATCACTATATTGTACACCTGAACCTAAGAAGGCACTGATGTTAACTATACTGGAATTGAATAAATAAAGGGGGGAAAACCCCCATAATCCTTTTTAGAGTTGCTTACAAGGAACTTTCTTAGAATATGAACATCCAAAACAAAAAACAAAAAACGTGAACATCCCATATGTTCCTTAGGCAAATCTCTACTAGTGGAAAGGATTCTAATGAAATCATTTAAAGCAGACCGAAGTTGGAGGCTGGGTTGTATGTGGGGAAAGAAGGGTGACACAGCCAGCCTCCTGGGTGTCACCTGAGGAACCAAAATTAAGTTAGAGCCAGGTCAGCACCCACCTGGGCTCCTGCTGTTCTCGGCCGCCTGAGGACCAAGACCCCAGGGCTGCCCGGCCTCAGTGGGCAGTCAGGTCAGCGTCAGCCAGTAGGAGCCAGGGGAAGCATCGAGGTTTGACAGAGCTTTGTATTCTTGCCTTGGGATTGCCCTAATAGAGAACATGCATTAAAGTGTCCATTAAAGTGCTCCAGCTTCACGAGTGAGGGTGGGTGTACCGGAGCCGGGCTCCCCTGCCTTTGCCCCTGGGGGAAGGGGGCTGTCCCTGAAGTGAAGCCTGCCAAGTCAGAATAAACCTGAGCTTGCCGTTGCCCCTCTTGTTCAGGGGACAGATTGGAAACCACAAAGCCCACCCACGTCACCCACTTAAGTTAACCAAGCCAGTCCTTCACGAGGAAGGTGAGCAACCAGCAATCATGATAACTTTAGGGCAAACCCTCAGCCCATAAGAGGAACAGTCAACCCTCAAGGAAGAGGATGAGTCTGGGAACAGAAAGGAATTTTCTTAGAATTGAATAGCGTTCTCCCTGTGTTTTCAGCAGATTGCCTATCTATAAAACAAAAGCAGGTTCTGTGAAAACGAGGCAATGAGAACAAGAAAGGTTTTAGAAATTAAACACATAATGGTCAAATCTTTTTTAAAAAATCAGTAGATGAAGATGGAAGACAAAATCAAGAAGAGCTCTCAGAATTTAAAGCAAAAGACAAAGAGATGAAAAATATGATAGAAATTTGAAACGAAATGAATTAATCTGAGGTGAGGGGATATCCATTTTAGCAACAGGTGCTCCAGAAAGAACTGGGAGGGGAAAAGTAGCATTATCAAATCAATAACATGAAAACTCAGAGCCAGGGGAAATGATGCTTCACATGGAAAGACTTTACCAACCACGTAGTGGAATGAAAGGAAAAAGCCCCAGATACATTCTGCTAAAACATGGAATGTCAGGAACATAGAAGAAGATCCTAAACACTTCCAGAGAGTGGGGGTCAGCTACCCGCCAAGAAGTGAGAACTATCTCTGAACATGACTTTCATCAACAACAATAGAAATAGCGATGTGTACTCCAGAGTTCTGAAGCAAAATGATTTCGGATCACCATTCCGTCCCCAACCAACACAAGGTAAGACATCAGACATGCGTTGTCGGAAAACTCAGGAAGTAGGCGTTTTCAGTGTGCCTTTCCCAAAACAGCCACTTGAGGAGAATGTAATAGAACAGAATGAAAGCCAGGAGGACAACATGGCGCCCAAGAACCTGGAGCTAACTCAAGAGTGCAAAGAACAAATCCCAGGAAAACTGCAGAGTGTCAGGCTCAGAAGGTCATCAGGCCATACTAGACCCTTCAACAAATTATAGGATCAGACTGGAAAATCTAAGAGCAGGGGAAGGTGGCACTTGCCCACACCACGTGCCGTCTTCCTGCCTCTGTGTCTCTGCATATTTGGTTCTTTCTACCTGGAAGGAACCAGGGCACATCGTTCTCAACCTATTTTTTAAGAAAAAGAAAGAAAGAAAAAACCGTTCCCTATAGATTTAACACTCTAAAGAGATTGTTATCATCTCCACAGTTATCTTCAAGCCAGCTCTCCCGGGCTCCTCTTTTTCTTTTCACACAGGTAGAGAAACACGTGAGTGACGCGGTTTCCAAAGGGGCCACCGTTGTGACCGGCGGGAAGCGACACCAACTTGGAAAAAACTTCTTTGAGCCCACCCTGCTCAGCAATGTCACCAGGGACATGCTCTGCTCTCACGAAGAGACGTTTGGGCCTCTGGCGCCAGTGATCAAGTAAGATCACCCCACCGGCAGGAAGACGGGAGAGGATCAGGGCAGAAGAGGGACACCTGGGCAGTTGGGGCACTGTTTCGAGGCCCGGGGGTCGGGGGGTTGCTGCAGAGCAGAGCTCTGTTGTTTCAGGCGGAGGGCCAAGTCCAGTTCATGGTTCTGGAAGAAAAAAAAATGTGTTTTTATCATAGACCCCTAAATTCACCAGATTCTTTCCTTTGCCTTCTTACTTCTTGCTTTCGGCTGGTCCATCTTCTCAGGGGAGCACGTCCTCAAAGAGTTCTTTCAAGGGAGTCAGTGGGAAGTGAACTTGCCGTGCTCTTAGGTTGTTTTATCCCACTTTCAGAGGTCAGTACTAACTCACCTGGATAGAATTCTGGGCTCGGCACTGTGAAGATACCACTAATTGTCTATTGTTTCCGGGGTTGTTACCGAGAAAGCTGGTGTCTGGCTCTTGGAGGGACCGGCTTTTCCTCTTGGAGGCTGTTAGGATTTCTCACGGGTCTTTGACATCCTTAAGTCTTACCGGTGAGGCCCATCGGGAGCGTCTCCACGCTGTGGTCCTAACGACTTCCTTTAATGTCCCAGGTGTCTGTCTAGTCCTGGGAAATTCTTGGTCACTGTTTCTCCAGGTATTTCTCTCCCCCCATTGGTTCCTTAACGGCCTCCTAGGAAGCCCGTGGTGGTGCCGTGCCCCCCTCACCCCCTGCTTCTCTTCACGCCTGTGTGTTCACTGCACATCTTCATCCATTCCCGAGGCCTCCAGAGGCTCTCGGTCCCCCCACCTGCCAGTGGAGTCCTGCGTTCCTCAGATACGTGCGCTCTGCTACCCAGCCCATCCGCCGCGCACCTCGGTTACTCTTCCATCCCTGGTGTCTCCAGTTCATTCTTCCCCGTCATGGAGTCTTCCTGCTTCCTTAGTCTCCCTTACGTTGCCGTGGGTGCTTATCCGTTGCTTACGTTTTATTCTGTTGCTCGGTTTCCACCTCCTGGGGTGTGGGTCGTTCTGTATGTCATGCTTCTCCTTCTCAGAGCTCCTCAGATGTCTCCTCGTTTTCTCTGTGAACTCGTCTGGAGCTCTTTGAACGCTTAGTGTCTGCCTTGGAGTTGTGGTGAAAAGCTTAGGCCGAGTCTGGGCTGCTTCTGATAACATCTGAGCCTCAGGAAGGAAGCTTCTAGTATGAAAGTCCAGTCTCAACACGACTGCCTGTGCCCCAGGTGTTTTTGGCTTCCTGGGGTATTTTGTGGTTACCTCTGGAGTAACAAGAGGGGTTCAGGGGAAGAGGCGTCTGGTTCATGCTGTTGTCTACACTCGTTTTGGGTGACTCACCAAGCCAGCGGGGCTCGAGTTCTGCCTGGGCCCCACCACCCTGAGCTGGCCCTGCGGCTTTCCTGCTTGTCGGCATGTGCCATTGGTCCAGGGACCCCGGTCTGTAGGCAACAGCACCTGAGTCCGTAGGCACGGGGGGGGAGGGCGGGGGGTGGGGCGCGGGTGCAGCCCCTCCCCCCCCTGCAGGCTCCGTGGCGCTCCGGCCCTTCCCAACCCTCCATGGGTGGCCCCTAGCTCTCTCCCACTTGAGGCCTCATTCCCTCGGGATCCAGCCACCTTCTCGGCCCCCAGAAGCGTCTTGTGTTTTTGGTCTTAGTTGCTAATTGAGGGTTTTGAGTTAAGACTCTCCTTCTCTGTCCTCTGACATATCCAGCGTCGGGTTCCCAGGGAGAGCTGGTCCCCGGCGCTCCCCGGGCCACCTTGTCTGGGACAGAAGTCCCTCTTACCGTATACTTCCCTGGCTTTGTTACCGTCTTGCCAATGAAATTTACATATTAATCCATCACTGGGGAAATGGACCGCTTGAAGAACTTTTGTCTTGTCTTAATAAAAATTTTTTTACCTAGAATGTGAACCTGACATTTCCAAGGAGCCTAGAGGATGCAGTCGGTGGTGAGGAACGCAGGCTTTGGAGGTGGACTGGGTGTGGATTTAGGCTTTGCTGCGTCCCACCTGTGTACCCTTGGACCAGTTACTTCCCTAGCCCCAGGGTCCTCGCATGGGAAAGGGACAGAGCCAGTACTGCTTCGCAGAGCAGTGACAGAGGCTCAGTCACGTGATGCGATAAGGCCCGTAGCACAGGGCCGAGGCATTATGGTTGTCGTTCCGTCATCGAAGCGTGAGGTCAGGGAGGGGGACAAGTTGCTGCCGGCGGGCTCCGCTCTTCCCACACCTCTCCTCTGGGTGCGGTGCTGGGCGCACAGCTCCAGGGTGTGCGGGAAGGTGAAAATCCTCAGGGATGCCACAGTCAGTGAGGTGATGACTCTGTTTCTGAGGGGGAAGTGGGGACATCAGCCGCGCGCTCTTACTCCGTTCTCCGGCGGGCAGGACGCTCGCTGTCTGTCTACAGGTCGGCAAGCCTAGGAGGTACGGCTGCGCGTCCTCGGGACAAGTGATCCTCTGGGGTCCCCTCCTTGATCTCCCCCCGGAGCCCTCTTCTCTCCCTTCCCCTTGTGTAGACGGGGGCCCCTGCTGGCTCTGCCCGGTGCCAGCAGAGCTCGGAATTTAAGAATGGGGGGCTGAGAGCCCTCTGCCCCGGAAGAGCGCTCCTCACATCTTGTTCCGGAGGAACAGCGGTAAAGCTGGAAGGGACCGCGGAGGGCTCTGGAACGACCACTCGGCGCCGCAGGCAGGAGCAGGGCCCGGCGCCGGCCCCCGGGAGCTTTCTCCTCCGTTACGCCTGCGTCCCAGTGGGTGCTGCTTGTGCTGCGGTCTCAGGACGTAGCAGGGCGGTCACCCCTCTGGGAGGCACTCGGTCTGACGCTCCGGACGCGCCGCATCCCACCAGCCTGCTTGCCTCCTGTTCTCTGGCAAGAGAGGAGCCAGCATGTGGAGCAGCGGGGCTGTTTTCTCCCGCACCTGCCCCGGGGTCTCGGTGCCGTTTAGCCCCTGCCCTTACTTGGGAGGCCAATCGGGAGACAAGGCGGCGGGTTTTCCCTGCCGTCGCCTACAGATTTCGCTGACCGCGCATTCCACCTTGGCAGGTTCGACACAGAGGACGAGGCTGTGGCCATCGCGAACGCGGCCGACGTGGGGCTGGCAGGTAGGCGGCCCTCCTCGCTCGGCGCCGTGCTCCCCGTTTCTCGAGCTGGTGCCGCGCTTGCCTTTGAAACATCGCCCTGGGTTTTGAGAAGGAGACGCCATTGGGGTGTATGTTTTGTTACTTTCCGGGGCACGAGTGGGTTTGTGCAAGTTCACGGCCTGCCGCCTGGTCCTGCTGCGTGTGGGCGCTCCCTGCAGAGAGCGGAGGGAGCGCAGGAGAAGAGGGGGGCAGCTTGGGGGGCAGCCCCCGCCCCAAAGTCCCGCGGCCCCCGAGGCTTCCTGCCTGCAAATGCCCAGTCTGTCTCCTTCCATTGTGCCTGGCTCCCGGCAGCCTGAACCAGACCGAGGGCAGCAGCAGAGCGTCAGGGACGGTGGAAGAGGCAGTGGGCGAGTGTGCAGACAGAGCCTGAGGGGTCACTGTCCCTTTAGTGTGGAGGTGGTCAGGGCGGCCGCAGCACGTACCCCATTATCCTGACATCATCAGATGCACACACATGCACCCGACAAATCGACGTCAGTGCCCGCAGTGGGGGGAGTACTGAGGAGGATACAGAGAAGGCCGTGGCCTCCAGAAGCTGCCCCTCCGGCTGTAAGAGAAGGATTTATACCAGGAGGAGGGACGCGCGCACCGTGGAGGCCCTTCCCCCACGCCGCCTGCAGAGAGCTATCCTAAGGCTCGGGTGAGAGGTGTGCGGGAGCGCCTCTGGGACACGGCTCCGCGCTCCTTCCCTTCACGGTGGGACGAGGGGAACCGCACCCTGCATTAGGTCAGCAGTGATGGGCAGCGTTCTGATCATGCAGAGGTGGGAGGAGAGAGATTCTGGGCAGGGGGGACCAGGGGAGTTAAGAAGGAAGGACAAGGACAGTTTGGTCACAAGGACAGGATGGTTGGTGATTGGCGTGTTGGAAGGTAACGCTGAAAATGTTGCCCGAGTTCACACTGGGGAGGGTTCGAGTACCCACGAAGAATTTAACCTTATTTTGTAAACAGCAAGGAGTCACCGGAGGGTGGGGCAGACAGAGCATGAGGAGAGTCGCACCGTCGGCTCAGAGGCGTGCGGGAGAGCCTGGGCCGCGCACGGCAGCATGTGGGGAGGTTACGGCGGCAGGCCTGGGAGGCGGTGAAGCGAGCCCCCGTGAGTGGGACAGACGCAGCATGACGGTGTCCCACGGGTCTGCGATGAGGCACGGACAGGACCAGCGTGGGGCCCCTCTGGGAGCAGGGAGGATTCCAGGCCCTGACGAGACACGCCGTCGCTGGTGGTATCCTCGGCTTCAGACGAGGTCTTTCACGACTGTCCTACGTGCTGTGTACGTCCTTATCCCCATGACAGGTTACTTCTACTCCCAAGACGCGGCCCAGATCTGGAGAGTGGCAGAGCGGCTGGAAGTCGGCATGGTTGGCGTCAACGAGGGACTGATCTCCTCTGTGGAGTGCCCTTTCGGCGGCGTGAAGCAGTCCGGCCTCGGGCGAGAGGGGTCCAAGTATGGCATTGATGAGTATCTGGAGCTCAAATACGTGTGTTTCGGAGGCTTGTAGGGTTCGTTAGTTCTTTAAAAAAATAAAAAAGGAAGCGTACTGACATATATGGGGACCTGCCATCCATTATTTTAAGTGAACGAATAGGTTATTGGAATTAGGAATTTTTAAAACCTCGCCGCGTGCTCATCATCTCAAGCAGAGGGGAACCCCCCCCCCCCCTTACCCGACCAGGGACCAGCAGATCCGCATGCCCGTGGCAGCCACCGTCTCCCCAGGAACGCGCATGGCCCCGGGGTGGGGGGACGTCCCAAAGGCTCCCTCACAGCCGTCCCCCCGTGGGTCCGAGCCCCGACCGGAGGTCTGCAGGGAAGAGCCCTGAGCACGACGAGCGTGCACACCATCCCCCGCCGTCCGCCGGCTCAGAGCCTGCCGCGTGTTTGGAGGTGTTGCCGCACGGGCTGAATCGATGGGTTTTCAAGCCCTCTGAAACAGCCCCGAATTGCCTGTGTTTCTGTGAGGAATGAAGGAGCACCTTTCCCTTTTCCTGGACCTTTTCTTTTTTTTTAGTTTATTTTTTTAGTCATCTCTACACCCAACATGGGGCTCGAACTCACGACCCTGAGATCAAGAGTCACACACTCCACCGACGGAGCCAGGCGGGCGCCCCTGGACCATTTTTTAAGTTGAAGGCTTCACCGCCCTAAATTTACTACTTAAAGATGATGTTTTCATTTCCGTCCTGCGGTCCACTTCATTGGGTTTCCTTTAGGCAACGAGCCTAAGCATAAGGCAGAGCCCCTCCCCTGGTCGGCTGTGGATGGCGGCTCCGTCCCCCCGTAGGAGCCTTGTTCCATGGACCTGCCGATCAGCACCCGTTCCTTCCGCAGACTGGAGACTCCGTCCATGCCTCACTTGCTCCATGGGCTCTTGTGAGCCTGACAGAAAGGGAAATGCTCGCCAAAACAGAAAAAAAGAAAAGGAAGAAAACCTGGTGTAAGTACAGGAGCTATTAATACTAGTAGCAGCAAAGCCCCCTTGGGCATCCAGCTGGTGAGGAAGGCTGGTGCCCACCTGCTCTCCCCCCTGGGACGAAGCGGTGGTCACCTGCAGCCTGCTCTTCCCGCCCTCATGGGGTGCTGCGCTCCTTTGCCTCCAGAAGAACAAACAGTCTCACCACAGTGATCTCGAGGGGAAAACCAGTTTCCATAATGGCCAATCCACCTAATGGAAGAGGCATGAGCCCTTGAATGTCAGGCACCCTTTATCCAATAAGAGTTTTTACGGTTCGTTATTTAAAGCAAAAATGACCGGTGTCTCCTATCACTCTGAAAGAGGAACTCTGATTCAGAAAATTCTAGGTTCTTCTGGACATGTCTCCCATCTGTACTCAGACGCCGAAGAAGAGGAATCAAGGCTGTTCCTGGCTGAGGAAGCCGAGATAAAGCTCTTTCCTTTCCCACTCTCTCTGTGTGTGGAGTCCACTGACATTCTGGGGATATTCTGGGTAGTGGAAGGAGAGCCTGAGGGCAGTTCCTGCCACCCCCTGGGACTTAGCATTCTTCCCTACGCCCCTGGGGAGCCGAGGTTAAGTCACCAAGTCTGGAATGCCCGTGGGCACAGAGGAACTCACCTCCGGTCCTGGAGCTCCCTTCTGTTAGCCTGGATCATACCGGCTGTGTCCGAAACCCACAGAAGAAACGAGCTGACGTCCACCTCCTGGGGACGTAGCTCACCTACACCGTTAGGAATCACATACGCAGCATATTGTCAGTTTATTTTTTTGTTTTTATAGTTTTAGGTGGTTTTCTACATCCTAGTTACTGAAGATTTGGATGTGTCCATCTGGTTTCTCTTAACAACAAACATGCTGTAACATTATTTGTTAGAAGTCTGGAACACTGATGCTGGGAGGTGTTAGGAGAATACATTCGCGTATGTGGGTAGCTTTGTAAGCCAGTGGATTCCTTGGCTGGGTGGTAGATCTGAGTTTTCTTGTCTATTTGGCTCACCCGGTACATAAATTCAGGTCCAGAGACTCACTGCAATGTCTTTCATTAATTTTGTATTTAAAATGATTTGAGGAGGAAATAGGTTACTGTTTAGTAAAACTGTTGTGGGTTGTGGGAAGAAAGAAAAGTGTCTCTAACTGAACATTTCAGGGGGTTATTTTTCATTAAGGTAACCCTACGTGATTGGGTTGCCAGGGGTTGGCAAACTACAGCCCACAAGCCACATATGGCCTGCGACCTGTTTCCGTACAGCCCAGAGCTAAGAATGGTTTTGTATGTCCAAATGATTGGGGTGGGGGGAAATCAAAAGGATAATATTTCATAACACAAATTACAGGAAATTCAGATTTCAGATTCCATCAGTGAAACTTCATTGAAACACAGCCATGCCCATTCATTTAACACGGGATCCACGGCTACTTTCTAGGCAGGGTTGAGAACTGGCCACAGACTAACACTATGGCCCGCAAAGCCTATGGTATTGACTCTGAAAAGGTTTGCCAGCCCCTGATCCAGAGCTCCTGATGCTGAGGGAGATACTGATCTTCCTGCATTTATCAAGCATTATTTTATTTCATTGAACACCTGTGTAAAATACTTTTCTGGGCATTGCTCCAACGAGTTCTCACCAAGAACTTGCCGCAGCAATGATCATAGAACTCAGATGAAATTACCTGGATAACAAGAGTGTGTTGGCCTAGAGAAAACTTCTCAATTTACTTTTCCCAGCTAGGCAGGGATTTGCATTGAAACAGCTTATCTGCATCTGTTGTATTTATCCCTTTGAGTGGCTTTCAAACGTGATTTTATGTCAAGTGTTGTATTCTTTTCTCCTTTATTCTTATGGAAAGACTTAATGAAAATAAACATCAGAAGCACAATGCAAATAAAATCTGATTTTACTGTTATACTGTTAACTTTAGATTGTGCCACATGCCTGCCTTCTTAGAAGGCTGGAACCCGGGGTTTTAATTATTCATGTGCAGCTATGTTAGACGCATTTTACTTAATATTTATGCTGTGATTTTTGTATGTGTGCTATATTTTGTAGGATAAAACTTGGGAATAAGTGTAGTGGGAAGTGTGGAAACATTTTGCTTTTCAAATGTGCACAGAACTCATTTTTCCAGTTTTTGATAATTGTGTACGTGTATCTGTGCTCGTCAGCAGAGTTGTGTGTAATTAATAAATGTTGCATTAACAGAATTTCCTGTTTCTGTGTTAAGGTTTTTGGTTGTGGTTATCTCCAGTTCGTCATTTCAGTTTATATTGGATATTAGACCAGTTCAGATATGTATGAAGAATAGCAGTATGCCATCCCAAAATATGCTGCTTTGATGTAACAATTATTGTGAACTGAAGATGTCTAAAAGAAGCAGATACCAGAAAAGCTGTCTGCTCTCCCCCTATTTTCTTAAAAGCAGGACCTAAGTTTACAAAGGTGCCCCCACCCCTGCAGTAGGAAAGAAAAAGGTTGATCCCCAGAGACAACTCTAGATCCTGTCAGCCTGGAAAGGGCACCACAGGAATCTACATAACAGATTTTACCAACTGGCTTTTGTCTCTGCCCTTGAAAGCCTACAGCTGCTTTCCTCTGTCCTGTCATTTCTGCACAAATGTATTGCTCTTTGTTGAGGATGTTTCGTAAGCCAGAGTTTCAAGCCACCTCTTTCGAGTTCCTCATTCTTCCCTGGGTATCTCCCATGTGTACATGAGGCATACATGTTAATGAACTTGTTTTTCTCTTTTTCCTCTAGCTTTTATTTCAGAGGTCTCAGCCAAGAACTCAGAAGGGTAGAAGGAAAATTATTTTTCCTCTCCTGCAGGTGTAAATAGTGCTGCCTCCCCAGAGAGCTTCTAGTCAGTGAATGCTATGGACCAGGAGCATGCATGTGAGATTTTGTACCTTAGCATCTTCACGAGGATCTGTCCCGTGGTTTGTGCTCATTGAATGTTTGCTGAACCAGACTGAAAATTTACATGGTTTATAAGTGTGGCTGTGTGAAAAAGTATACTCCAGCTTTCTCAAATTTGCCAGTCTCTTCTACTCACTCCACTGTTACCCATTACGTACTTTTCCTCAAGTTTGGGCTTTTCTGATACAGAGCAGTATGAGGAAGAAATTCCCTGAAATCCTGCTATTCAGATATAATCACTGTTAACAGTGTATCTTATATTTTCACCCAGTGCTCATTACTTTTTAAGAAATTTCATGTGGCCTCATTGAATCTGACATTGAACAGAAGTAAGTTTTCATTGGAAGAAAGAGCAGTGCCACTGGATACGTGTCTCCCTTTGTCATTCCACTGAGTTCATGCATTTCTTTTCCCCTGCTTTGGTTTTTTAAAAAATGAACATACAGGGGCGCCTGGGTGGCTCAGTTGGTTAAGCGTCTGCCTTTGGCTTGGGTCATGGTCCCAGGGTCCTGGGATCGAGTCCCACATCAGGCTCCCTGCTTGGCCGGAAGCCTGCTTCTCCCTCTCCCACTCCCCCTATTTGTGTTCCCCCTCACGCTGTCAATTAAATTAAAAAAATTAAAAATGAACATATGGTAAGTATTTTATTTAACTCATTAATGAGGAAGCTGGTAAGGGTATTATAACCAGTTGAAAGGATAAGCCAAAAACTCCCACAAATTTTATATGGATGAGAAACCTTGAAATGACTGTGCAAATGGAAGTACACTAGCTTCTTCCACACGTGGGAGGGAAGTCAGTCAGACTCCCAAGACGCCAGAATTTGCATTTTGCACCACTCTTCTCTACAATGGTACAGGGTCAGAAAATGCCTCAAGGGCACTGAATGCGGGAATCAGAGAACCCAGGAAGGCCTGCTATGTGTGGACAATGCTTAGTGTTCCACTGAACTTGCTTTTAATTTTTTTTAAATTTTTATTACCAGGAGAAATTACCCATTTACCTCTCAGTTTGGGGGGTTCTTTACATCCTTGGCCTAGGCCTCTGCTTAAAAGCAAGTGTTACTTTCATCTTCTTCCTGTTTCTTCCATTCTCTATCAGTAAATGTAAATGCTACAGCTTCTTTCTATTTTAGCCTGCAACAAATTAAAAAGCAAATCAGTGTGGTTTTCATTGATGAAGTCTGGCAAAACTTTCTGGAAAAATAGGCCCTGCTTCATCTAAGAGTGTTGAAAGGCTACCAGCATATTCTATTTGCATGTGCTATTTATAAATGAATGGAAATGGGTTTGGAAATTGGCAGTCTGAAGATTTACTTACCATCCATCCACTTTATCAGCTAACTAGGAAGGACTCGCCACAGTGTAGGCCGCGAACAATCCCCCGTCCTGGTGATTCAGGGCACAGGGACGTGTTTGCAGGTGTTGTGTCAGATTAGGTAAGACTGTGTGCTTTCTTCCGGTTGTGCTAAGACCTCAGGCCTGCAATTCTGGGCTCGTCACCTTGGGACAGAGGTGATAATACTAAGTAGGCTTCAAATGCAGGAAATTTGGCCATTCCCTAAACTCATCTCAAAAAGGGAGACTGTTTAGTTGGAGAAATGCTGGTTGTTGTTGTTGCTGACTTTAATGGAAGAACTTTTAGGATTTCACTGTTAATCATGAATCTGGCTATTTTCCCTCCACATCTTTCAACTTTTTATTTTGAAGTAATTATAAACTCATGGGAGGTTGCAAAAGTAGTACATTCTGCCATACCTCCCACCCATTTTCCCCCCGTGGCTACCATCTTACGTAACTAATATCAGGGAACTGACATAAGTATCTTACTGTTAATACAGGCCTTCTGGCAGTTTCCCCAGTTTCTTGTACACTCATTTATGTGAATGTGTTATCCAACTTAATCCCATCGGTAGGAAGGTTTGTGTAATCAACGCCACAATCAAGATACAGAATTGTATCTGTAACTGTAACTGTGTCCACCACCGCCAAAGAAATCCCTCCTGCTAGCCCTTTATACTCAGCTTTGGAAGTAAAATCACTTGGCGAGGTTTCTCATTCTTGGGTGATGGGCATGAAGGAGGGCACGTGATGTAACGAGCACTGGGTGTTACACGGAACTGATGAATCGCTAGATTCTACCCCTGCAACTAATAATAGTCTATGTTAACTAAATTGAATTTAAATTAAAAAAAAATTTTTTTTAATTTCATTCAATGTAACATGCATGCCAAAAAGAGTACAGAAGTGAACTTGCTGAATCTTCACAAGCTGAGCACACCCTGTGACCAGCACCCAGAGCAAGAACACTGCTAGTCCCCGCCTGTGCCCCTGCTGGAATGACTACTTTTGTTTGGTTTTTAAAGATTTCTTTATTTATTTTGGAGAGAGAGAGACAGAGCGCGGGCATGCGAGGGGGAGAGGCAGAGAGAGACGGCAGAAGTGCCGGGCTGTGGGGCTGGGCACACGGTTCTGAGAAGGGCCAGGAAGCGGGTCTTTGGGGTTGGCACGGCCCTGCACACCGCTCCTCTGCCGTCCCCCAAGCAGGAGCGAGGGGCGCGCCGTCCATCACGGCTGTCTCGGTGCACACGCTGAAATCCCAACTCCACGGAAGTCTCACCACAGCCTCACGGTTTCCCCAACCATTTGGAAACGTGAGAACCACCGCGGGCTCTCGGGCCGCACAAAACAGGTCAGGCCAGCTTGCCCACCCCCACCCCAGGGAAGGCCCTCGCGCGAGGCGGGAAGTCCTCCCCTGCTCCCACGGAAATACAGGCACCTTTATTTAGACGGGCCATGTCTCATACGTGCTGGCCCACAAATAAGAGCTGGTCAGACCTGGGAAATAGCGCAGGGCGGCCGGGGCGGCCGGGACCCTCCGCCCCCAGGCTGGGGCGCCTCCCGCGCCGCCTTCCCGCTGCATTCTTCCACGACTGGCCTCAGTACCCAGGTCACAGCCCCTTGCACCGACTGGAAGGGCCTCGTGGGCGGGCTTCTCCGTCAAGCAGCTGGAGAACCTTCCCTCCCCTGGCCCTGGGGGAGCTTCTGCCCTGGGTGGCGGGCAGGAGGCGGTTCTTCCTCACCCCGAGCTCCGCCCCGCCCGGGGTCCACGGGGTACCCAGGGCAGACCGCCTCCTGGTGCACCTGAGGTCAAGGTGCACCCGTGCGGGAAGGGAGGCCAGGGGAGGCGGAAGCAGCACTCGAAACCAGAGCGCTGCCGCAGGGTGTGATCCCGCAGGAGGGACGAGGGAGGCTTCTCTGCGTCCTGTGTTCTCTCCACCGTCTGAAGGAAGTCCCCTGGGTCCCAGGAACAAATGGTCCAAAAGCCCAGCCAGAACCTGCTGTCCAACAGCTGAGGGTGGGAGTTCTCTGTATAGTAAGGGAGGAGGGTGGAAAGCATGGGCTTCACAGCTTAAAAAATTTGCATTCCGTTCGCAGATCTAGCACTCTTGGGCTGTGACCTTGCACAAGTTGCTTAACCTCTCTGGGACTCCAGGTCATTCTCTGCCACATGAGAATAGTATCTCCTTTTCCAGGCTGACTGTAAGGACCAGTGGGGTATATATAAAACATGTATTATGCACACAAAGCACTTAAACATTCACTCTTCTTCATTGCACGCTATCCACCTCCTATTCTGCATTCCTCGAAGCCGGAAATTTCTGGTTGTATACAAAACAACTCTGTTCACTAGGTATGTGAGGGATTAAGTTTATGAAGATAAATACTGGTGTAGAAACCATCACATCTTCCTTCTAACATCACAGATAGACTGAACTGACTAGTAATACAGAAAGTGGAGGCATAAGCAAAGAACTTATTTTTTAAAAATAAAATTACAGTCTTATATACTTTTTAGTTCTGCCATTCCCCAGAAAGTACAAAAATTGAAAACAAGATGATCTCATGAGGATGAGTATGACCAGAGAGAACAAAAGCATCTGCAAGCTTAATTTTGTTCAGGGACCCACAGCAACTATTTTCTCCCTTGTTCCGTCCTGATGGTTTAAACCTGATCCTCTTGCTTTTCCACTTAATCATGGTAAAGCAATCCTAGTTTCACAGAAACTTGTGCACCAGGATCCTGTTTAGCTGTGTTCACGCCTGAGGCCACAACACTGATTCTATCTGTGATGGGCCCCACCTCTAATCTTTCCAAAGAATGCCAAGGGCGCCTCCCAGGTCACCAGCCTCAGGACTATGGATGGAGAACCAACAGGGGCCAGCCACCTCCTCAGGCTATAGTTCACTCCAGGTCTGCTCTGGGGTGCTCTGTTGTTGGGGATGGGTTCCCCCCCCATATATTTAAAATGAGATTTATTTGGTTAAAAAAAAAATGATTTAAGGGGCGCCTGGGTGGCTCAGTCGTTAAGCGTCTGCCTTCGGCTCAGGTCCTGATCCCAGGGTCCTGGGATCGAGCCCCGCATCGGGCTCCCTGCTTGGCGGGAAGCCTGCTTCTCCCTCTCCCACTCCCCCTGTTTGTGTTCCCTCTCTCGCTCTGTCTCTCTCTGTCAAATAAATAAATAAAATCTTAAAAAAAAAAAAAAAGATTTAATGTATTTTTTTAAACCTATGAAGTGAATGTCTATGTCAATTTGTTATCATGGAAAGTATCTGTAGGGGCCAATTATCATGAGCATCCCATCCTAATTAAGACGGACTACATTTCTGAGTTTGAGAATATAGACAAAGTTGCTGAGTCATTATTCCTATCTATGGCAATCTAAATACATGCCCATGGACATACTCAATACATGTTCCACCGGTTAATAATCACTTTTATCGCGTTTAACATACACTGGGGCTAGGAGAGGCTTCAAGGTAGCTTTTCTAGGAGAAAGAAAAGGCAAAGAATGTTACCATGTGACCTTCAACTTTCAACCTACAGGTCATTATGCCCCCACGTCCCTTTCTATGCCTCTGGTCCTCATCCGATGATTCTTACTCAGCTCTCAGATCCCCAGGAGCTGCGGCCGACAGAGGGCAGACGGTGGCTGGCCACAGCAAGGAATAAACATGCTGGGGGGCTTGCTCTGTACGGGGGTCTCAGGCAGCACAGAAAACTTGCCACACAGAAGACAACCCACACCTCAAGGAAGCCACTGTAATACACGCAGCCACGTGACGGTGTGGGTCCCACCGGAAAAACCATGTTCGGAACGTCGTCCTCAAAGGCAGTCGCAGCTCCAAAGAGAAATCAGCCCTCTTTAAATGTGTGTTTAACTTAAAGGTCTGCGGATAGACACAGGGGTAGTCTTTATTTCCACATAGGTAATATAAATACCGTGCCACCTACGAGACACAAAACTCTTCTACGTGTACACCTAGTATCTTACCCAACCTGTATCCCTGTTAACAAGCATCTCTGTTTAGAAGAGCAACGTTTCTGGTTTGTTTCATGTCTCCAACACCCCAAGAAAACAGATCTTTTAAATACAGGGACGCACATCCAGCCCCCTGTGAAAGGACATTAATGCACTATTCTAACAAGAGTTAGTTCTGTGTTTTAACTCCCATTAACTGGTCCTGGATTCAGCGGTTCCTGTGGGTAGGCTTCGAGTTTACAAACTGCTCCATTATCTGTCCTTTGAGCAATAGCTGAAGGAAGCTCCGTTTCTGAGGGAACCATTCATAGAAACTTTTGGATTCCCTCTCTCCATCCTCTCTCGGCTGAAGATTGTGTCCTGATCACTGTCAAACTCAGACTCGGACACCATCAGGCTGGAGTTGTGCTCTGTGCTTCGGTGTTTAATACCTAGGGAGAAGCAGACAGATGCATCTTGGGGGAAACGGCCTTTTTCGCTCTCAGCTGTCTTTCTGGTTGTAGGTCCCATGTACCCAGTGGTGTTCTCTGCACCTTCCGAGCATCACTCACAACACAGCAGGGGTTGGGGGCCCTGGTGAGCAGCAACAGGGGCTCTGGAGTCACCCCTGCGCTTGAACCCAAGCTTCGACGCTTACCAGCTAGCTGTGTGATGCTGGACAAGACGCCTAGCCTCTCTGGGCTTTCAGGCTCCGTGACCATTAACACTGGGAGATGACCGAGCCCGCACTCCACGGGTTTATGGTGAGCACTCCGTAAAACAGTGCAGGTGAAGCTGATGCCCAGGAGTTAGCGCTCAGTAAGCACGAAGTGAAAGCTGTTACGGTCTTACGATTTGGTTCAATCAAAATATTTTTGGTAGAATATGTGATTGCTGCTGGTCAAACTAAGAGAAGCGGTATGAGATGCGATCCCTGCTCTCAGAGAATTTACAGTGTCTAGCTAAGGGCTTAAGACAAAGACTCACGAGAAGATGGTTCAAAACAGGCAAGAAACGTTGAAAAATCAATCTTACAGGAATCAAGAACGGATAAGCACACACCGATCGGCCAGCATTGCTTCAGCGATATTTCACACAGGCAGGGATTTGGACAGAGGACCGGGGAGGGCGTGGAGTGCGCAGAGAGGCACCAGAGACACGGGGAGAAGCAGGTGGCCCGGCCCGACCCGCCACGGCCCTCGCCGGCTCTGTCGAAGCTCTATGGCCCGTCGGCTGAGGGAGATGCCGTCGGGGAGCAGGCCTGCGGGGCGCGGCGCTCAGAGGGGCGCTGGGGCGGAGCGGGCCGCACGCCCCACAGCCCAGCTGTGCCAGAGGAAAACCTGTTTGAAAAGCGGTCTCTGCCTGCAGTGGGGGCAGAGCGGGGGCTCAGCTGATAAGAGGCATTTCATATCTCTCAGCCGCTAAGGCCTCCAAGTGCGTCCCCAAAATTTCATGAAATTCAGAATACAACGATGCCTCCCCGTCACATATCCTTGGGATTGGTGTAGGTTTTTCTTCCCACAAGCTCAGACTCACTCTTCCTTCCCAATTAAATTGCTGGCTCCAGCCTGTCGCTCCCCCTTCACCCAAGGGAACGCTCAGGCAAACCCCCGGACCCGATCCTTTCAAGCACCGGGCAAGCATCTTGCAGACCACCTTACCATACTTGGGCCTCAGCTCCATTCTCTCCTGGTCGTCCATGTTATCCAGGATGGTATACTTGGTTTTCTTCCTTATTTTAGTCCTTTTTCGTCTGAGAGGAACAACGAAAAGCCCGACTCAGGTTCTTAGAGAGGGGCCAGGAATTAAAACGCTAAAGGAAATGGTTTGCCTTTAGAATGGAAGGGTCGGCACGTGTAGGGATGATGTGCGTACAGGGCCAGGGCTGGGTTCGGTGGAGCTGAGGCACAGCGTGCATCCTGAACAAACACAGGAGCAGGGCGGCCACCCCCCCAGCGCCCACCTAACCGCAGGCTCTCGGCCAGGGCCCTTGGGAGCCACCCTCTGAGTACCCGAGGGCTGGCACAGCGAGCTTCCCCACGGGTACTTCTTTACTCGGAAAAACCTGGATGCACACATTTCCCCCCTGAACCTACACTGCCTAGAAGGTCCAAAGATGCACAGATGATATAAACTAGCAACCAGGAAAAACAAACAAACAAACAGAAATATAACAGATTCCCAAAATTAATTGGCAACAGCCCAGGATTTCATTTTTCACAACGCATGAAAAACTGGTCCTTTGTGCATCATCCTAAGCTGCCGAGGATTATGTGAAAACACACATCAAAGCCACGGAAGGTTATGCTGAGGACAGTCCCAGAGCATTCAGTTTCCGGACAGGGTGGGGACTGAGCACGGGCCTCTAAAGCCTGATTCAGCGCTTACTAGCTGGGTGACGCTGAGACAATTTTTTGATATTTCTGTGACTCCAAGTTCCCACCTGTAAAATGGAAGTAAAACAGTCCCTTTTTATACGGTTGGTGGGAGGACTGAATAATATACATAAAGCACGGAGCGCCATTCGTCACAATGGCGAATATTTCATATTCCTTACTAATACTTAAAAAGGTCACAGCCAAGCACTTTCTTCATCATCACCATCATCTGCTTGACACGTATGCCACAAAACTGCAGAATGTGTATTTTTTTTTTCATTTTCATCTATTTTTATTTTTTGCAGAATTTTTACAGCCAAGCACAGCAGGGTGCCCATGGTCCCAACTGGCTCTGGGAAAGTTTACTGGGATTTAGGCCTCTGAGGACCTGTGCCCCCCCTTCACCAGCCTCACTATTGGGAAAGGAGTCACAAATAAAACCAAGATAATGTGAGCGGTTTCAAAAAATAACTATTAATTACCGTACACATCAGTTTTTTTATCGTATCTTCTTTGGAGAGTATTTAGTGTTTTGTGTCGATGGTGGGCCACCACACTGTCTTCTAAGGACTCGGGAAATCACTGTCCCTACAAATCTCCTCACAGAGGGCTGGGCACAGAGTTCTGGAAGACTGAGACAACGAGGCAGCTCACGGGCTTCTCGAGGTCAGCTCCCCCGAAGAAGGAAGAGGGAAACACCGAAAGCAAAACTTCTCTTTGGTGACTGCATGGCCTGGATTAAGGTTGTGCATTTATTCAATAGGACTGAGACAGATTCCATTGTTGCTTCACACAAAAGAATCAAAATCTAAATTTGCATCAGAATGTTTCTGGAACTCCTTCCTGTGAGGGCTGATCAATCAGGCCATTCCAGGAGTGTCTTAGTAAAGGGAAGGTGAGACTGATAGAAAATAACATTAGATTTGATAGAGAATCACTGAGCCTCCTAGGGAAGAGGAAAGCTGCATAAGAAAAAGCCGCCTCTGGTATTATTCCATGTATCTGGGCACACATGCCTTGCGGGGGGTGGGGTGGAGCGGGAGTACAATATAGAGGATTTTTTTTTTAAGTAGGCCCCACTCGGAACGTTGGTCTTGAACTCAAGACCCTGAGATCAAGAGTCGCATGCTCCATCGACTGAGTCAGCCAGGCGCCCCCATAAAGGACTTTTAAAGTCTAGTTTGTCTTCATATAAAAGTGACTGTCAAATGGTTCAGCAGCTTAAGAAACCCAAGCTAAAGCTACTACAGCTATCGGGTTCCATTTCATGACGTGTCATTATCCCAAGTACATAAACGAGCAGGCGGGGTACCTCTTGCAGCAGCAGATGCAAAGCCAGGGCGAGCCCCCGATCAGCACGAGGACAGTGAGAGCCAAAGCCGTCACGTAGAATATACTCCACTCTGGGAAACGAGAAAGCCAGAGGGGACACGGTTACACGCTGTTCGCAAAACAGCTTTATCTCAGTGACTCACAATGAGTGTTTCTGAGTTCTTACGAGCAAAGGCCACCTACGGCCTCATCGGGCTGGGCAGAGCATAAACACGGTAAATGCAAATAAATCAAGAACAACTTAAAGGTACCCAACTTCGGTGCAATGGGTTCAGGGACCTCATGGGGTATATTTCATGCTGACTTAAGGACAGAATTATCAAAACCAAATTAATTAAGAAGTAATGCTGTGAGGGGCGCCTAGGCGGCTCAGTTGTTAAGCGTCTGCCTTTGGCTCAGGTCATGTTCCCAGGGTCCTTGGATCGAGCCCAGCATCGGGCTCCCTGCTCAGCAGGGAGCCTGCTTCTCCCTCTCCCTCTGTCTGCCACTCTGCCTACTTACGCTCTCTCTTTATCTCTGTTAAATTAAAAAAAAAAAAAAGAAGGGGCGCCTGGGTGGCTCAGTTAGTTAAATGACTGCCTTCAGCTCAGGTCATGATCCTGGAGTCCCGGGATCGAGTCCCACATCAGGCTCCCGGCTCGGCAGGGAGTCTGCTTCTCCCTCTGACCCTCCCCCCTCTCATGTGCTCTCTCTCAAATAAATAAATAAAATAAAATAAAAAAAAAAAGAAGTAATGCTGTGAACACCCATGTATGACACATCACAATATTCCTTCCATAATCACAAGAAACACAACCCTCCCCGCCAAAATAGTTCTGGCTTAGTCTTTAATAAGGCAAATAAAATATCTGTATGGCTTCCTATGACACATGCACACTTCCGAGAGCCAGACAGTAATTCAGAAACCACCTGATCTGTATTCCTTCCACATCCTTGCACAAATCCAGTATAAAAAGCTTTGCAACAGCAATTCGGGACAGAGAAACCAAGGGCCCAAAGACATAGGCTTAACCCTAGTAAATGTTATATATGCTCTTTGGAATAATGATCCAAGGGCTGGCTGTTTTCAAATTTCTCGGCCAAATACGTGCATCTGGATCCCCAAGGCAACAAAATTGCTCTTGCAAATAGACTGGCATTAAAATAGGATGTCGGGGCACGAGCTGGGCTGGCTGAGAAGGTGGCTCCCATCCTTGGTGCCTGCCCGGCAGACATCCAGGAGGAGTGGGCCAGACTCTCCCGTTCATCTGCGTCCAGCAGGTCCACACCAGGAAACACGTCACCAGAAGGCCAACTGAGCCCGAGCCAAGGCAGGTGCACCCCAAAAATGGCCCAAGGGGCACAAAGCAACTCTCTCGGCAATGCGGGCGGTGATTAGCCAACTCTGCTCTGCCGAAGTGGGTCTCCTCATCAGGAAGGTTTGCGGAAAAGCCTAGGCACGGCCGTCCGCACTGACGGCAGGGGGTGGGGAGGATCCTAACTCCCTGCGCCTTGGCCTCAGGCAAGGAGAGGGCGAATGTTTACAGCAGCAGAATGGGGCGGGTACCTGGGATTTCCCAAACAGTGTGTCCGCCGCTCCTCGCCCACGGGCGCACCCCAGCCCCAGACTCACCGCAGTTGCTCTCCCCATCCCGGATGTAACGCTGTATCAGGTTCTCCATCCACAGGCGGGAGCACACACAGCGCTTCGTGACGGGGTCGCAGTGACCGTGGCCAGAGCACCGCAGAAGGCAGCCTGCGAAGACGGGGTGCGGCTGAGGCCGGTGTGGCGGCAGGCGGGAGGACGGGGCCTGGCTTCCGCCCAGGGTGGCTTTTCATTAGCTCGGACCCCGTGGACGCATCTTGCTGAGTCAAGAGCCTCTTACGGCACGGAGGGGGCCCAGGGGGTCTCTCCCATCAGGAAGCAAACGGCAGAAAAAAGCCAATCCACACCGGGTAACAAAAGCCTTAAAAATGTAGCCAACACGTAGTACCCTCTGGCCTAAGAGAGATACATTCTAAGAATTTATCCAGTGAAAATAACTGGGGATGTGCACGAAGATTTGTCTACAATTACAGCATTATTTAAAATCAACCTAAAGTCCTTGAGTGGAGGACTGGTTGAACGTATCCAGGATGGAGGACAACGCAGCCATAAATATCCTCTATTGAGGGAGAAATCGTAAAAGATTCGAAAAAAATGATAATATGATTTGCAGTTAAAAAGCAGATTAAAAATATTTATCGAATTATCCTGATTGTATCACATGTTTCCAGAGAGGGAGGAACTGGAAGGAAATACATCAGAATATTAACGAAAGTTAAGTTTGGAGGGTGGGGATTCTAGGCTCAAGAATCTAGAGGATTGTTTTTTTTTTGCCTTTCTAGATATTCCAAATTTCCTATGATAAATAAGACATTACTTTCGTAGCTAGAAAAAAGGGGATTATTAAAAGATTTAAGTTAGTGCACGTTGAGGACGTCAGTTGTGGACAAACATCTCTCTGAAATACGCTAAACCGTCCACCCGACACTGTTGTGTCCCTCCCGACGCTCACACTCCTCAGCGCCTGTTGGAATGGCCACTTACTTCATCATGAGGGATCATGTTCCTCAGAAGGTAGAGAGAGAGAACTTGGACCAAGACCACATTTCCGAGCACACCCGTGAGTCAGTTTGGTGCCAGGACGGGGCAGCAAGCGAGGCGCCAGGACGGGGGTCCGGTGGGAGGCACCTGGAAGCTACCCTGCCTTTCCAGGAGTCCAGGAAACCCCACTGTCACAACACCGTGACGCCCAGGGAAAAAACTACATGAACATAAGCTTTTCCAGCCCAGAACACTTGTCTTTAAAACTGTGCCGACAGCTTAAATATGAAATTTCTGACAATGACCATTATCTGGAGTATAGTTTTAAAAAAACTGACCCAGGACTGCTGTTTCTCTTGCTTCCCTCAGAGGCAAAGAGCAGGTGGTAAACGTGCTGGAGGAAGCCCACTGTAAACATAAACGCGAACCAAGTCTCTGGACGCTAAACGTGAAAATCGTCACACCTCACTCCTCTTTCCATGCCAGTAAAACTTGGCCCTGACTGGCAAGGCTGAGTCTGATTTTTTTTTAAGAATATTCCCAGAGGAATCAACCTATAGGCATATTCTTGGAGGAATTAAGTTCAATATTTAATTTCTAATTAGACAAATACTGGACTTCATGCCCAGTCAGTCCCAAAAGACTATGTGACCTCACTACTGTCCTGTCAGACTGCAAACACATCTTAGATCACCTCGTCCAAGAAATCTGTCACTTTAACCTCAATGCATCTAATTTGATGGGATGTTTTGCTCAGTGCCATCCAATTCTGAATAGACAGCAAATATTTCTATTACTTGGACCCTAAAAGAAGGAATATTCCCATAGAAGACATACCTGCTGTGTCGATCCTCAAGACTTTGAAGAGCAAGGAATCGGCCTTCTCCTTTGAGAGCTGCCTGTGCAAACTGTGGACCACGTCGGCAGCTTTGAGAACCTCGAAAGGCGGCCCACTCTGGACATAAAACACAATCACGGTGCTGCAGAGCAGACAAGAGGGAGGACAGCCACCGGTCAGGTGGTGACCGACATGTCACGTCCGCGCTGGCCGTCTGACCTGGGAGGGTTTTGACTGCCCCAGCCGGGTGGTTTGGCAAGGACACAGGGACATATCTCGTGGGCCAAGGAACTGATCCGTTTCTAGTCACAAATAAAGGCTCTTCAGCCCCAGAGCTATCTATTCACCTGATGACAGACAGACCTTTAGATTAAGAGGAGCAGTATGCGTATGTGTGCAAACAGACTCAGCCGAGCGCGGGGAGATGTCCTTACTTTTATCTGTTTATTGAGATATAATTTACTTCCACTGGAATTCACCCTTCTAAATCGCATCACTCAGCGGCTTTTAGTATATTCACTACACTGGGCAACCATCGCCATCATCTGACTCCAGAACACTGTCATCACCTCAAGGAACCCTGTGCCCATTAAGGAGTGACTCTTCTTCATCCCCTCCTCTTTTCAGCCCCTGGCACAACTCATCCACCTTCCATCTCTCCTGATTTGATGGTATGTCTGATACAAATGAATACACGAGGCATTCTGTCCTGCTTCTTCCACTTTGCATGATGTGTCCCAAGTTTATCCAAGTCCCACTGTCTACCACAAATTCCTTCCCTTTTACTGCCAAACCACATTCCATCGTACGGACATTTCCTCATTGAGTTTATCCATTCATCAACTGCTGACGTTTAGATTGTATCCACTTTTGGCTGAACGTATAAATGTTCGTGTGCACGTTTCTGTGTGGACACACATTTACCGTTTCTCTTGGGTACGTATCTCGGAGTGGAATCACTGGGTCGTCTGGGAACTACGTTCAGCCTTCT
Source organism: Phoca vitulina (assembly GCF_004348235.1). Classification (NCBI taxonomy): domain Eukaryota; kingdom Metazoa; phylum Chordata; class Mammalia; order Carnivora; family Phocidae; genus Phoca; species Phoca vitulina. Next base: position 23,511,929 of record NW_022589734.1, read on the forward strand.
GAGGAACTAAGTCCACACTGGCTGCACCCTAGTACGTTCCCGCCGGAAATGCAGAGTGTTCCAGTCCTTCCGTGTCCTCGCCAACGCTTGTTATGGTCCGTCTTCTGGATTATAGCCAACCTAGCAGGTGTGAAGTGGTATCTCAAAAGGATTTTGCTTTGCATTTCCCAATAGCTAATGACGTTGAGCACCTTTTCATGTGCTGATTAGCCATTTGTATGTCTTCTCTGGAGACATTTCTATTCAAATCTGTATTCGTTTTCAAGGTTGCCATTAAAAGTACCATAAACTGGGTGGCTTATAACAATGGAATTTATTCTCCTACGGTTCCATAAGCTAGAAGCTCAAAATCAAGGTGTTGTCAGGGCCATCCTGTCTCTGAAGGTGTTAGAGGAAACCATGCCCCACACCTTCTTGCAGCTCTCCGCAGTGGGCGTGCTTGGAGACCAATCAATCCACTGTCACCTGGTGATCTCCCTGTGTGTCTGAGTCTCTTCTCTTCTTACAGGGACACAATCACCCTGGATGAAGGGTCCACCCTACAGCAGTTTAACCTTATCTCAACTATTTCCATCTGCAGAGATCCTGTTTCCAAATCAGGTCACACAGGTAGTAGGGGTTAGGATGTAAATGTATCTTTTGAGGGGCCACAACTCAGCCTACAAGTGTTTTTATCATGAAAGGCTGTTGGATTTCATCAAATGCTTTTTTTCTGTGCCTACTAAGATGATCATATGGTTTTTGTCCTTTATTAATAGGGTTTATTACATTTATTGATTGACCCACCCTGCATGCCTGGGATAAATCCCACTTTGGCTAGGGTGTCTACTTCTTTTAATATGTTGCTGGATGCAGTTTCAAAGTATTTTGTTGAGGATTTCTGCTTCTATATTCATAAGGGACATTGGTCAGTAGTTTTCTTGGGAATGTCTCTGGTTTTTAGTTTTATTTTTTTTTAAAGATTTTATTTACTTGAGAGAGAGAGCGTATGAGCAGGGGAGGGGGCAGAGGGAGAGGGAGAAGCAGACTCCCTGCTGAGCAGGGAGCCCTACATGGGGTTCAATCCCAGGACCCTGGGATCATGACCCGAGCTGAAGGCAGACACTTAACCAACTGAGCCACCCAGGTGCCCCTCTGTCTGGTTTTAATATCAGAGTAAAAACTGGCCTCCTAGAATGAGTTGGAAAGTGTTCCTTCCACTTCTCTGTTTTGGAAGAACTTGTGGAAGTGGTGGTAAATCTTTAAATGGTTTGGTAGAATTCACCAGTGAAGCCATCTGGTCCTGGGCTTGGTGGGAAGTTACTGATTACTGATTTAATCTTTTCACTTGCTATAGGTCTGTAAAAAATTTTAATTTCTTCTTGAGTCAGTTGGTATAGTTGTGTCTTTCTAGGATTGTGTCCATTTCATCCAGGTTAACTAATTTGTTGACATACAATTACTCAAAGAATAATCCTTTTTATTTCTATATGGTTGGTAGGAATATCCCCTTTCATTCTTGATTTTACTCATTTGAGTCTTCTATTTTCTTGGTCAGTCTAGCTAAAGGTTTATCAATTCTGTTGATTTTTCAAAGAAATAGCCTTTGGTTTTGTTGATTTTCAGACTTGTTCAGTGTTTGATATTTTGTAAGTAAGGGAAATGTGTGATTTGTTTTGAAAGAATGAAAAAATAATGAAATTTACGAAAAAGTAATTAAAATTCTATGAAAAAATAATTAAAATTCTTTTAACTTGGTATTTTTCTAAGTAAACTTCAGTTGTCTGGAAAACAAACCTAAACAGAGTAGCTGACAATAACTGGCCAATGGATTTACTGTGAATGGTAGGTTTTCATTCCCATACTCTTTCTCTCCTCCCACCCACCCTACTCCACATAGATTGGATAAGCATTCAAAAACAAAAGCTCAATTAAATATATAAATCTTATATAAAGGCCAGAGGTTTAGCCTCCTACACTCCCAGAAGACAGCAATGGTAATCGATGCTCCTCTCACACCAAGAGAAGCCTCAGCCCTGGGAATATGGGGTAGGGATGAAGTCTGGCTGTGACGCATCCTCTGTGCCAGCCCCAGGCCATTTGCACGACCTCTGAAGATAGCCGAGCTAACCACCAGTTCCGGCTGAGGATTGCTAACTCCTTCATCTGGAACATTCTCGGTCAACAAACATTTACCGAGACTTGTAGGAGGGACCTGGAATGACGTTGTCCTTACTGCTGCCCTTTGAGAAAAAGAATGTATGGATGGGATACAAGCGTGTGCAAACCCAGACTACACGCAAAGGGAACAAACAGGATCCTGCCGGACAGGTATGCAGCTCACACCTGAGGTCCGAGTGGGCCTGGATCTTCTGAACCTTAACGTCTGAGTCTGGCACGTTCAGCAGGGCCGCCAGGTGTCTCATGAGGGTGTCCTTCTGCTGCTCGGTCAGCCGCCCCACGCCCACCTGCAGGGTCAGCTCCACCAGTCCGCTCTTCCTGGGGTCTGCGAAGCCAGAACACACGGGATGTCCGCTCTGACATCCTGCTGGACAACATAAGGGGCAAGGCCCGCACAAGGGTTTACAGAGTTTCAAATGATCCGGGGTAACTCCTCAGGACTTAGGACTTTCCCTGGGAGATCTCCAGGGGAACCTAAACAGCCTCTGGGCTACCTTGAAATTTTGGCACCGCATACCCTTCCCTCAGCCTCGGCTGCGGGAGCCGCTCTCGCCCCGTTTTCGTGGGGGGCTTGGAGGCCCCTCACCGGAGCTGCCCCCCCGCGCTCCCACCCTGAAGCTCATGCGTCTGCTTCACTTTCCGGCAGCAACACCGAAGGGACACGAGATTCCTTCTGCCACATTCAACTCTGCGTCATGAGCTGAGAGGCTGGGTCTGTCTGGGGATACACAGTGAAGAGCAGGAAAGCCGCACCGTGGCCCTGGCCAGGAGCGGAAGCCAGCCACGGGAGGCACCCCAACCGGGGGGACCCCGTCCACTGCGAAGGGCCCGAAAGCGGGCCGCCTAGATCACAGACCAGCACGTTAGCCCAGGTGCACCTGGCCGCACTTCCACGGTGGCCGTGTCCGTGTCCGAGGCCCCCTGACCATCAGCAACTTGCAAGCGGAACGTGTAGACGCCCTCCACCAGATTGGTAAGCTGCAGGGCTGCGCTGCGGTCGGAGCCCCCGATGACGTCCTGCAAAATAACGCGACTCAAGTCGATGCTCAGTTCCCAACTTCTGGCCCACTGCTGATCCCAGACCTCAGGGGCCCATCTTTCTAATGTGTGCATGACTGTAAGGGGCAGGCTGAAGAGGAAGGGGCTGGTGGGTTAGCTGAAGAGAGGGGAATCCTCAGCGGCTCTTCCAAAGACAGCACCGGGACGCACAGATTCCTCAGACAGGACTTCTGGGCTGCGCTTAGTAAGGGCTGTCCAGCCATTACCGAATTGTTCAGTTCATCCAACACAGGGGATAACCGTTGAAATGAGGGTGAAGCACCCCCTCTGGAGAGTTTCTGGGTCTTATTTTCAAACACAGTTTTACAATAGTCTCTAATGCATCACATTTACCTTCTCAAATGACCCAAGAGCCCAAGTAGAATATTTCTGCTCCCGGGGGATCCAAGCTCCAAAGGATTGGAGAAGAATCTCAGACACCCCTGCTCTGCACTTGGTGACAGAAGAGCGTGGTAAGCAAAGGTAACAAGTGCTCTGAACAGAGAGTCGCTATACCTTGAAGCTAATCTACCCTCTGGCTGAAGAGTATTCATTCCAGAGGTGCTTCAGCAAGTATAAAGCATGTTCAGTTCCTTCCTTGTGACCACTTCTTTTATTTTTTTTAAGATTTATGTATTTATTAGAGAGAAGGTGAGAGCGTGCATGCACAAGCTGGGGGGAGGGGCAGAGGGAGAGGCAGAGAAGCAGACTCTCCACTGAGCGTGGAGCCCGACAAGGGGCTCGATCTCACAACCCTGAGATCATGACCTGAGCCGAAATCAAGAGTCAGACGCTTGGCTGACTGAGCCACCCAGGTGCTGCTCGCCTCCCCCCTCCCCACATGACCACTTCTTTGGTGCATGTCCAAGAGTATATCTGCAACTCTCAAGTCCTTAGCAACAGCAGGAGTGAAGATGTACCTAAAAGTATAGCCTAAGAAGTGGAGGGATCTATGGGGAGAAACGGCTGCCAGGAGCTAAAAACTTGGGTCTGCCTGGTTTGATTAAGGATGAGTTGGTTGACCTTGGCCAAGTCATTTTCCATCTCTGCATCTCGCTTCCTGTACTTGTGAAATGGGAACAGCGATCCTGGACCAACTGACCTGTTTGGCAGGATGGGAGGAAACGGAAAGAATCCACTTGGACCCAAAGAGGAACAGCGGGGAAGCTGAGGAGCAGAATGATTCCCACGGGAAGACTTGGCTTTAAAGTCCCCCCCAGGCTGTGGTCTCCTACCCCATGCAAAGTCTGGTCCGGGAAAACAGCAGGGAAGACTTCAGCCTTTGCTTGAATCTAAGAGCAGCTTGCTGCCTCCAGGCCTCAGAGGAAACCCAGAAGCATAGACACCTTAGTGGGGAGCATGGAAAGGGGGATGAGGTCATAATAGAAATGCTGCGAAGGACTTAACTGTGTGGCCTTCACTTTCATCTGCTGAAGCCCTAGCCCCTAGTGTGACTGACTGTGTTTGAAATCGGGCCTGTAGGGAGGGAGGTAGGGTTCCATGAGGTCAGAAGGGTGGGGCCCTGATTCCACAGGATTAATGTGCTTGAAGAAGAGACGCAGAGAGCCCTCCCTCCCTCTCTGCTGTGTGGGGAAGGCAGTCACCTGTGAGCCAAACAGAGAGCTCTGACCAGGAGCCAAATCATCCAGAGCCTTAAGCTTGGACGTCACGGCCTCCAGAACTGGGAGACACGTCTGTCTGTCGTGGAAGCCACCCAGGCCGTGGTATTTCCTTACAGGAGCCCGAGCAGACTGACTCGGCGTGATGTAAGCGGGACGGCTCTCGTGGAGCACTCACCCCAGCAGCTGGGCTCTGGCCGTCCCGGACCCACAGGTAGGACACAACTCCTTGGTCATCGGTAGACCTCGAACCGTCCAAAGTAACGCAGTTATTGGGAAGCACAAGCACGTGGCGGCCACCGGCGTGGGCTCTGGGAGGACTGTTATTTCCTAAGTCAAACAGCAAAGATGAAAGCAAAGAGACAGATGTGAAACGCGGGGGGCAGAAGAGTGCGACAGACTATCCACGATGGCTCCATCTTGCACATACGCAGATTTAAGAGCCGAGAGGCACTGTTTTCCACCCGTAACATACAGACGTTCTTGTAGCTCTGTTTATGCGTAGCTGTAATCTGGTGGTCTGTACACTGGAGAGATTTCTAACAACATGACAGTTTCTTTTTGAAAAAGAGAAAAAATGACCTTACTTATCAGGGTCCAGAAAGTGAAAATATTTTAGTTTAAAATATATTCTGAATCATTATGTACTGGTCCATACTCTCTGGCCATAGAAATATTTATTTCTACCAGGGCCACATCTTGCTTAAGTAAATCAAAACTTGACTCAAAAACAATCAGGCCTTCACTCCTCCAACTGGGTGTTAAATATGCATGAACAACGTTAAGAGCCATTTCTGATAAAATCGACTCAGGAGGGAGGAGCCGGGAGAATGGGGTGCAGGGGGAGACCATAATAAGACACAGCCCCACTGTGCGGATGAGGCTGCTGTGAGGGAAATCTGCGTGTTCAGGTGGCGCTCTGGGACCCTACCTGACCCTTGACCCCTTGCAAATGCCCCTTAAAAACAAGTCAAGCACGTCATGGGGTGAGCATAGCCAGATGTTGATCCCAGGGAGCAATGAGCATCCCGCCAATCACCAGCCACTTTCCTCCTGAGAAAACACCCCAGAGGTCAGAGCAGAGGCACCTGGTACCGTTAGCAGCATTTCCACATTGTGCACCACACGCCTTTTCTGGGAGGACTTGTGGGGAGAACCTGGTGTAAAGGAGGCTTAATTCCACCGTGGATCGAGGGGGAGGCGGAACCCACAGAAACAGACTGGCAGTAAGACTGCGTAAGCCCGAAAATCCTTCTGTGAGAAATGATTACTAGACCCTCTCTCGCTTCAAGGCTGGACTTAAGGCAGCCACCCCCGTCCATGCTTATGTCCCCGCAATCTTGAACTCCGTCAGGACGCTCCCCGGGCACTCTCCGGACACTCCATCGCCACAAATCTGCTATGTCCAAACAGCCCCCTGCAAACCCAGGGCTGCTCTTCTCTGGACGGAGGTCAGAGCACAGCACCACCACCCACCCATGCACTGACGTCACCATCCCTGAGTCATCGGGACACCCACCATCTTTCTTCCCCCCAGAACCACTGAGGCACCAAGTCCTGAGACTTCAGGCTCTAAGCTGCCTTTCTAGTCAATCATTTCCCCCCTGCTCTCCCTGCTGCTGACCTCTCTTCCCATCAAACCATTACCTGCTTTAAAAATCCCAAACTCTCAGGTAAAATGATGTGGTGCTAGGGTTTGCTTTAAAATACTCCAACCAAAATAAAAGAAAACATGAATGGCTAGACGACACAGGATTGGCAAACCGCTGTTGGCTGTTGAAGCTGGGTGATGGGGACATAATGGTCCAATGAGCCTACTTTCTCTACTTTTATATACGGTTGAAAACGTCCAGAGTAAAACATTTGAAAACAGCCAGACCCATGTCACTTTGCTGATAAAACTGCTTCAGCCTCTCCCGCCTGGCCAGCAGACGAAGTCCCAGCCTCTTTGGCCTGACACATGACCCTTCACAGGTTGAGGCAGAAGCTCAGCCACTCCCCAGCACACCCACCACTGGCTGGTCTACAGTACCTGACTTTGTCTGTCCAGCATGCTCTTGGACACCCCTGTGCTTCAACACATCATGATCATCTATCCATCCATCCATCCACCCATCCATCCATCCATCCATCCACCCATCCATCCATCCACCCACCCATCCATCCACCCACCCACCCATCCATCCATCCATCCAACCATCCATCCATCCATCCATCCATCCATCCATCCATCCATCCATCCATCCGTTCCAGTGCCCAGCATTTGTGAGTTGACATGAGCCTTGCATTGTGCCCCAGAGGACACAGAAATGTCTGGAACGAAGGTCCTCAAGCAGAGTGGCACGAGACTAGACCACAAGTTAACAAACAATATGGAACTTGAAAACATCTCTGCTCTTCGATTCCCAGGGAGGAGAGAGTGAGCATAACGCCATCACATGGACGCGGGTGTTTCATTGCCAGTAGTCACAGAAGAAGAGGGAAGCCCATAGAAGGTTCACTCGACACACAAAAGGAAATGCTGTTTCTCTGCGGAGGGAGACTGGGAACAGCGAGCATGCTCAGGGGAAGAATGGCTTTTTCTTGGCCGACATGAGTTCAGAGTCTGTGGTGAACCGATAAACACCAGTGCTTCTGAACAATCATGGCTGAGGGTCTTGTGAGACGGGAAAGAAGGTGCCCACCCGCCCCGGTGCCAGGACTCACCCTTCTTCACGGCCACAGTGAGGGTGGTTGTGCTGCTCAGCCCCTGCCCATCAGTCACCGTCAGACGGAAGCGGTGGGTCCCCACCCGGAGCCTGCGCACCGTGGCTACAGCGTCGTCGGGATTTTCCATCTGCACGGCACCAGGGCCTCTGTGGAACGGAAGTGAACAACAAATCAGAGCAGGTATGGTATTCTAATTACGGCAGGCATGATGTTTGTGTCCTTATAAAAGCCCGTTTCTACAGCTAAAACACAGCATCTAGAGAATTCCAAGATAACTTTTTATCCACTTAAATTCTCTAGTTCAGGGTACGGGTCATAAGCTAATGCCTATTTTAGAATGAGCCTGCGGGATTCCTCAGAAGAAGGTTTTTGTTTTTTGGGGGTTATTTTTTAAGATTTTATTTATTTATTTTAGAGAGAGTGCGCACGCAGGGGAAGGGGCAGAGGGAGAGACAGAATCTTAAGCAGACTCTGCGCTGAGCGCGGAGCCCAACACGGGGCTCAATCTCACGACCCTGAGATCATGACCTGAGCTGAAACCAAGAGTCGGGTGCTTAACCGACTGAGCCACCCAGGTGCCCCCAGACCTGTTTGTTTTTTTTTAAATTGAGCTGTCAGTGAAATGATCTGTCCTTACAAAACGGAGTCTTAGAAACTACTCCCATTCCCTCTTTGAATGAAATTAGGTTAAATCCTCATCTATCTTGACAGAGAGTATGGAAGAGGAAGGGATGAGCCAGATCACAGATCTCCGAAGGGGAATTACGGTGCGGTTATTAAGACTGTGGGCCCTGTCGTCGGAAAAACCCAGCTCCCCCCCTTACCGTCTGGGCAAACCTAGGCTAGTGATGTCACTAGGCTCTGAGAGGCAGAGCAGATGGTTTGAGTGAGTGTAGCCAGGAGGCCTCTGAGGGCCTCCCACAGGTCTCCCAGCACCTCGTCGGTTGTGAAGCTCTCCCACCCCAGATGGCCCTGTCCACACTTGATCTGCTCTTCAACAACAGTGCTCCTCACTCCCCAGCATGCTCGAGTTGACTAATTTGGGCCCTCCAGAGAGGGGGCGATGTTAGCCCTGGGCCAGGGGCGTGACCCCCACGGCTCAGGGGTAAGAGGGCCTACCGGACATGCTCCCAGTGGTAGAGGACGATGCCCTGGTCGTCAGTGCTCCTGCTGCCATCCAGGGTGGTGCTCTCCACCGGGAAGACCAGCTCCTTGTCCGGGCCGGCCACAGCCACCGGAGGCCTGTTGCTTTCTAGAATTACAGAAATGGTGGGGAACACTATTATCTCTTGGGATTAAGTCTTCGATCCCCTGCTTTCTTGATTTTGGCAAATTACTTCTTTTTGGATCAGGCGGGGACTAGAGTGTACGGGACACCCGGGGGAATCCTGGGGAGAAACACTGCAGTTTTGAGGGTGAGGCTGGGGGTACAGACAGAAGGAAATATTGTTCCCTAATACATATATGTTTGGTTTCCTTAAAAAACCTCGAGGGGCGCCCTGGGTGGCTCAGTCCGTTAAGCGTTTGACTCTTGGTTTCGGCTCAGGTCATGATCTCAGGGTTGTGAGATCAAGCCCCCCACCACCGTCAGGCTCCACACTGAGCGCGGAATCTGTTGGAGGATCCCCCCGACCTCGTGCATGTGTGTGCATGTGTAATCTGTCTCTCAAATAAACAAACAAATAAAATAAAAGACCTGGAAAGTCATGGAGTCAAGAGAGAAGGAAAAGGAACAGGATGGGCAGATGAATGGAAGAAGGACTGGGGAGAGTGGGGGCAGGCAGGCAGGAACTGGAAGGAAGTGAGTTGACAGCTGCTTTGTCAGGCAGGACTTACTTCCTTTTGTCTTTGTAGCCCCAGGGCCTAACACAGTGCCTGGTAAAGAATAAATGCTCGAAACATTTCAGTTAAGTGTTGAACAACAGTAAAAGGTATAAGGGGCGCCCGGCCGGCTCGGCCAGTAGAACACACGACTCTTGATCTCAGGGTTGTAAGTCCAAGCCCCGCGCTGGGTGTGGAGAGGACTTAAAAATAAAATCTTAGGGAAAAAAAAAGATTAAAAAAAGCAAAAGATATAAAGTATTGCTGATATTGATATTGAAATAGACAAATTTTCTGTTAAAATAAAAGTCATGGAGTCAAAAACTGAGGCAGCTGTGACCCAGCATCTGGACCATGTCCAACCCTCACTGTGCTACTCAGTAAAGTTCAGTGAGGCCGTGGTTTCTCTTGTCCTTAGGATCAAACGCGTGACCACCCATTACAAAGCCCTGGATGGGAGCCCCGCCTCTCTCCAGAGCATCTCTTGGCATTCTACTCCCTGTACCTCACACTCCCACGTCCTCGCTGCTTTCTCTTGTCCCACTATATTCTTTTTAATTCCTTCAACTACCAAACTCCCTTTCATCCCATGGCTTTCATACACTGTTTCCTTCGCCTAAAAAACTCTTCCTCTTGCCCTTCTCTCCCCAGATTCACCTGGCCAACTGCAGACCTGAGCTCAGGTAAGACTCTCTGCAGATGCCTCAAGCCCACATAGGTGGGTCCTTTCATGGGCTCCAGCAGCGCTGTGTCCATCCCCTAGAAATGCACTGATCCTGTGGTTTTTCAGTGGACTTCCCCATGAGCCCTGGGAGGACAGAGACCAAGTCTTTCTTGTTTAATTCACATCCCTGGGGTCTAACCACTAGCACTTACTACATACTAAGTGAATAAATAAAACAAATAAATGCGTTGCCTATAAGCTGAGTGTATTTTCAGTTGCCAGTACACTGGACGGTTACTGGGATTAGCAGCATCTTCTAGAAAAGTTCTAAAGCAAAGAGCACTGTCATGCAAAAACCTAACCACCCTTAAGGTTATTTAAATCTGCAGGAAGGCAGAGTCCTGGGTTTTCATGAAACCATTAATGGATTGAGAGCTGACCTGGAGTCAAGTCTCCATCTGACTACGAACCATTGAGCTACCAGGCCACACATCATGACCAGACTCTTCAAGAAGGCCCTTGAGCTCTGCAGCAGAATGGGACACGTGGAGGAGTGTCTACCTGGCAAGTGGAGCCCTCGAGGGGCCCTGAGGATGTCCATCTGGGCCTCCGTGCCATGGTTTAAAGACATAGTCAACACAAGATTCCGAACCACAGTAGAAACCTGGCTTTGTATTAAGATTCAGCTCCTCCAGCCCCAATTTCTAGATAGTTAAGACATTTAGAGAATTTGCCTCCAAATTTCGCTTGTCTGAAGCACAGAAGCCCAGGTGTCATTTCTGCCTTAATCTCTGGGACCAAAGCCCCCTTCCGTCTCACCTACCGGGCTGGACAGTCACAGTGACCACAGCCGTGGATCGCTGCTTTGAAGAATCTGTCACCATCAGCTGGAACATATAGTCTCCTTCCTGCATGGCTGACAAATGAAGGTATGGTGTCTCAACGCCCTAAGTAAAAGCAAGTAGAGATGAGAAAGAAAAAAAATAATAATTTTAAGAAGTAGCATGACATAATGAAAAATGAATGCTTTGGGCTAAATATGGAGATCCTGCGTGAAAAAGAAATGTGTGTGCCCCAAGGAAATGCAATCTGAAGTTCAGTGTGTATCCTCACACGCTGTTGAAGAAGTACAAATTAATTTGGCCTTTTTGGAGGCCCATCTGGCAACATCCACTGACATGTTAAATGAGCATACTCCAACCAGTGATTCTACTTCTTACTACCTACGCTAGGGAAATGCCCATGCACACAAGGAGCCTCACACCTGGATGCTGACAGAAGCATTGTTTATAGCAGCAAACAATGGAAACAGTCTAAATGTTCATCAACAATGGGGCACCTGGGTGGCTCAGTTAGTTAAGCAGCCAACTCTTGATTTCAGCTCCGGTCAGGATCTCAAGGTCATGAGATCGAGCCCTGTGCTGGGCTCCACACTTACTGGGGAGTCTGCTTGAGATTCTTTCTCTCCCCACCACTTGCACTCTCTCTCTAAAATCAATCAATCTTTAAATAAACTTTCATCAATGGGGCGTGGCCAGACCCACCATGATACACTACAATGCTAGTTTAAATGAGAAAGTTTAAAAGAATAAGGTAGATTTATACATATTGAAATGGAGTTGGACTCCATGCTAGGCGTGGAGCCTACTTAAAGGAAAAAAAAATGTCTGTAGCTTATAAATAATAAAATGAAAGATGTCAAAGACATACCATCAAGCAAAAAGAGAAAGTTGCAGAACAATGTATAGAGTGTGACAGATATTTCTATGTGTACATATGCATATACACAGAACACACAGAAAAGATTCTGTAAGGACAGACATTAAACTGATAAAATTATCCCCATAAGGGGACTGGGGTACAATCAAGGTGTATTTGTACTTTATCAGAAGTTACCTTTTTTTTAACTACAAGAAGCAATTCATGCATTACTCTTACAAGTAAAAATAATTTTTTAAAACTCTAAGACAACAAAATTTTCCTTTTTTTTTTTTAAAGATTTTATTTATTTATTTGATAGAGAGAGACACAGTGAGAGAGGGAACACAAGCAGTCCTGGGGAGTAGGAGAGGAAGAAGCAGGCTTCCCGTGGAGCAGGGAGCCCGATGTGGGGCTCGATCCCAGAACCCCCGGATCATGACCTGAGCTGAAGGCAGACGCTTAACGACTGAGCCACCCAGGCGTCCCAACAAAATTTTTCAGTAAGACATTTTTTCAATTGAGTATATAATAGCTGTACTTGTCTCCAGGTTAACAACTTTCACTTTGTTGCTATTGTGTTGCTGTTGGTAACATTTCCAATTATTGCTTATGTTTGAAATTCATGGCATCATGGAAAGGATTTTTAATCCTAAACCCTATTATAATTTATTTACTTTTATAGATCCCAAGATTGTCTAAAGATAAATGTATCTGCATGTGTCTATTAAAGGTTTTAATGGAAAATTGAAAAAGAAAACTGATAGAAAATCAATTGTGTTATCACGAGGGGAACTTGTGAAATTTGAAATACATACTTTTAAGAACTTAGAAAAGGTGTTTTCCCCTACTTTGACTAAATAAAGCAAAGCATTTTGCTCTGAAAAGCTGTACAAAAGCATAATTTCCTAGTGCTTACTTCAAAATTAATATGGTTACATAAATGCTTACGCACACGGTACAGGGAGTGTTGTGGCAAATGGGAAGTGGGCAGACTCACACATGTCACCAAGCATCCTCAAAGCCACTATATGCTCCAGGTAACAGCCTGGAGCCTTCAGATGGCCTTCCCCCATCTAAAGCAAAGCCTCGGCAGGATGCCCTGCACGATGTTTAGACTAATAATCTAAGACTCCAGTTGACACAGCCATCTTTGTGATTGCCCAGTTAATAAAAAGATCACCCTTTTAACATCTTCATCTATCAATCACAAGACAATAACCTTGTTACTGGGGATAACCTCAGAGTGTCCTCTGCAGAAGGGCAGGTGTGGAGAAGCTGGCCCTGCGCCCAGCACTCGCTGATTCCCTTGGACATACGTTGGGCAGATATGGATGAATTCTGGGGTGTGAGCTTTGGGCACATAATTCTCAATAACTAAAGGAAAGAAAATTTGGATTTTTTAAAAATTTTATTGGTAAGTAATCTCCACATCCAACGAGGGGCTCTAACTCACAACCCTGAGATTAAGAGTCGCACGCTCTTCTGACTGAGCCAGTCAGACACCCCTGGAATATTTTTTTAACCAAGGAAATACAATATATCCCATCTTTCTGTTTTGCAGGCAAAGCCCTCTGAATCAGAAGTCTTAGCACAACAGAAGCAAACAGCACGTGCCACAACCCTTAGACAGAGATGGACACTACGGCACGGCCCTCTCAAGTTCCATAAACCCAACCAGTCATTTTAAATTCATCATAATTGCAAAATACTGTCCAGAAACATTGGAAAGTAAAGTAGGTAAGCTTTCATGGGATATCTGACTTCATCTAAAATACTAACAAGAAATTTATGTTGGACAGATGAGATGGAATTTGAAGGAGAAGTACAAGGTGGCAATATAAGGTCCTACCTTTTTTCCATTAAACTTTCAAATAATAACCTGAAACTAACAACACGGTATGTAAACTGGAATTAAAATAAAAACGAAAGGGGTGTCTGACTGGCTCAGTCAATAGAGTATGCAACTCTTGCTCTTGGGGTCGTGAGTTCAAGCCCCACATTGGGCGTAGGGCTTGCTTACATACATACATACATAAAATAACAAAAAAAAAGAATAAAACGAAAACTGTCAAATAATAACTTAAAAACAGCAAGCTGGTTAGCAATAAAAACAAATAGTTCTGGCCAGCACCAAAAGAAGAAGAAGCAAATAGCTTATACACACTCATGTGCATACATAGCACTCACAGCAAAAGTGTCTATGGTAGTATGTCTTTAGACAAATATATTTAAGATTTGAGCAAATTAAAATTTAGATACAAAAAGCTCTTAAAAAGAGACCACTAGATCCAGAAAAGATGACAATGAAGTTTCTAAAAATATGAGAAACAAAATAAGGAAAAATTTCCTGATAATAAAGTTCATGTTGGATTATTTCTAAAGTTTCTCCCAATACTAAAATAATATTTCTGTAGCAAATGTTGGGTCATACTTTCCCCAAACTAGCCTCAAGGTCAAGCTATCAACACAGGACCCACTTAGTTTCTATGCTGTGCTTACAGAGAATGGGTGAGGGGAAAGGATGTAAGTTTGGAAAATCTATGAATTTAGGTGCTCTTCTAATAGTTGTAATACATCAGACAATCTTATAAAACATATTTTCTGGATTTATACCACATAACAATAATTTAGGTAGGTAGGAAGGTAGATAGATGTGTGAAGTTTTAAATGGACAGACATACAGATGGATGGATGGATGGGTAGATGGGTAGATGGATGGATGGGTGGGTGGATAGATGAATGGATGGGTGGGTGGATGGATGTGTAGATGGATGGATGGGTGAGTGGATGGGTGGACAGGTAGATGGAATGGACAGGTGGGTAGGTGAATAGATGAATGGATGGGTGGGTGGATGGATGGGTAGATGGATGGATGGGTGGGTGGGTGGGTGGGTGGATGAATGAATGGATGGATGGTTAGATAGATGGGTAGGTGGGTGGTTGGATAGATGGGTAGGTGTGTGGGTGGTTGGTTGGATATATGGGTAGGCGGGTGGGTGGGTGGTTAGATAGATGGGTGGGTGGCTGGATAGATGGGTAGGTGGGTGGATGGGTAGATGGATGGATGGGTGGGTGGGTAGATGGATGGATGGTTGGTTAGATGGGTAGGTGGGCGGGTGGTTGGATGGACAGACAAGTAAAAGTTTGAAGGCAGGATAGAGAACTTGCCTGCATGGCCACCTCTTTGCTCTCACTCCCTGGACCCAGGGACCACTCATAGAGGACAATCTGGTGATCATCACTGCTCTGGTTTCCATTCAAAGTGATGGAGTTTTGGGGCAAAGTTATGGTCTGATTTGGTCCTGCATTGGCAACTGGAGGATGGTCCACAGCACTGTTGACTATTAGGGCTGCAGTTGTGGAGTTAGAGGCTCCATCCGAGTCTGTAACAGTCAATCTACAAAAGGGAGAAATATGAGAAACAAAGTAAGGAAAATGTTGCAAAAAAAAAATCATGTTGCAAGAAGATGCCAAGTCTTAAGGCAAATGGTCCATTTAGTCTGCCCATGGTACATTTCTCAGAAAAACTCAGAAGATGTGTAAACAGAAATTTGAGGATGAGGTTGAGAAAAGAACAGAGTATCCGAGGGTTTTTTTGTTAATGTGTTGCTGTTGGTTTATTTGAGTTTTAGCTAGTAATACAGCCACATGATGGAGTTGTATCTTATATGGGTTTCTGACTAGTCTTGGAGACGCCAGATGAATAAATCTTCCTCAACCAACACAGGAGCCTCCCTCTAGTACCTGAGACAAAGAATGTGTCGGGGTTAGGTCCTGCCTTCAGGTCTGAACACGTGGAGACACTACATCACTCATCAGTTTTCATCTACAAAGATTTTGCATTTTTTTTATTCTTTTCTAGAGGACTTAATATAATTATGTTTTCAGAACACTCCTTGCAGACACTCGTTCAGGACGTCCTGTGGTGAACTCACTGCTGATGAGGTCCTGGATCAGGAAATAATATGGTCACTTCATCCTTCTGGGGTAAAGATGTCAGTTCTGAACAGTGGTGAATGTTATACAGGTGTTAGTAGGAATAGGATAATGAAGCTATGGGAAGAACACAGGCTTTACATGTAGTAAGGTATGTGTATGGGGGCACGTGTATTCTGTGCACCCTTTCACACTATCCCACACACTCCATACAACCAAGATCCAAACTCTGGTTCAGGCTCTGACAGCAAACCGAGCATCTGAGATCCTTCCTCCTCAGCCAGGCTGTCGGGACACAAACCGGGGCCCCTAAGGGGATTTCTTCATGGTAAAATGGAGACAGCAGCAGTAATGTGCCTCAACCAGATGATGAATTAAATAAAAATGAAATGGGGAGGAGTTAGGATGGCAGAGGAGTAAGGGGACCCTATGCTTGCCTTGTCCCTCAAACACAGCTAGATAAATATCAACTCATTCTGAACACCCAGGAAATCGATCTGAGGGCTGAGAGAACAAACTGCCGAAGTAGAGGGAGAAAAGAGGCCACACTGTGGAAGGTAGGAGGTGCGGAGATGTGATTTGGGGGAGAAAAGAATCCCGGGTGCCGCAGAAGGGAGGGAGCCCTGATCACAGAGAGAGCAAACAGCGCACAGGGGATTGAACAAGAAAAACATTTCCCCAAAGCCACTGACCGGGAAAATGAGAGAGCCTGCTTATTGTGAGTTTTTACAATCAACAGAGCTCAAAGACTGAAGTTTTAGAAGTCCGCACTGCAGCCAGTGTGGAGCCCAGTGGGCACAGTGGTGCTCCTGTGGAGAAGGAGGGCAGAGGCCTGGGAGTGGACAGCGTGGTCTGAGGATCCCCTGCATCGCACTGGGAGAGACAGCTCCCCCTCCTGGAGTGCATTTGGGAGAGGTGGTACTGCCTCACGGGGACAAAAGAGCTGGTGGGCACCACGGCACTGCCCTGTTCATCAGCACAGGGGCAGAGGCACCTGCTGAGGGCAGCTAACCTGGACACCAGCTTTTTGCTGTGCTTTACTCTGAACTCCAAGCACCTGTGCATTCCTGCAACTGCCCTTCTGGGACAAACTCCTACCAGCCCCAGCGCCCCAAGACCCTCCTCCAGAGGATCATCGTGGGTCCAGGCAGTGCCGAGGCCCTAAAATTTGGAGTTTTGAAACTCTGCCAGGTGCCAAAGATAAAATATAGAAGCACTGTGCCACCAGGTGGGCAGACAGCTCAGTTGCAGACACGGTGAAGGCAGAGATCCGAGGGATACCTGGCACACAAGGGAAGATTCTTCACTCTTCTGTGAGGGCTTCCTGGACAGTGGGGGCACAAATTCACCTGTCGGGGGCCCAGGGAGAGGGTGGATGCCATTTTCTTCCTCCACCCAACAGCACCACTGGATTTCAGTGAGCAGCAGAGTGAGTGCTCCCTCCCCACACCCGTCCAGGGGAGGCTGGAGCCACTCACCCCAAACCCCACCCCCTGCACTCTGCAGGTGCTTCTATGCTAGGGCAAGTATGCCTAAGAGCCAGGGCAGCAGGCCTCTCCCCCAGAAAACAAGCACAAATCCCCCGCAAGCACCAAGTCTACTGATTAGATAGAGTGCTACAAAGTTACAGCTCTAGTGGAAATAGGATCTGGCCTTTTTTAACAAGCAGATGAAAGCATATCTAGTTAAAACTCATCACACACTGGACAGGTCCAAACACTCCTTAGTGCAAGCAAGGAAAAACTCAGCAGAGGGCTGACCTGAGGGAAACAGCCCCCAAAACACAGCAGCAGGGTGCATGTAGCACAGACCAGACACACATCCCGAAGCACCAGGCCCTGGACAGTATATGACCTCTTCTTCTTTTTTTTTTTTTTTTCTCTTTTCTATGTTCTTTTATTTTTTTTTTTAATTTTTTATTGTTATGTTAATCCCCATACATTACATCATTAGTTTTAGATATAGTGTTCCATGATTCATTGTTTGTGCATAACACCCAGTGCTCCATGCAGAATGTGCCCTCCTCAATACCCATCACCAGGCTAACCCATCCTCCCAACCCCCTCCCC
>NW_022589734.1:23530045-23553827 GCF_004348235.1 Phoca vitulina
TGCAAAAGCTTTTTATCTTGATGAAGTCCCAATAGTTCATTTTTGCCCTTGCTTCCCTTGCCTTTGGCGATGTTTCTAGGAAGAAGTTGCTGCGGCTGAGGTATATGACCTCTTCTTAATAAGCCATTACTCTCAGGAGCAGGAAACGTAACAGGCTTTCCTAACACAAAGAAGAAGATACAGACCTAGCCAAAATGCCAACACAGAGGAAATCATCCCAAAAGGAAGAACAAGAAAAGGACACGCCAGGGACCTAATCAAAACAGATATAAACAATATGCCTGCTCCAGAATTGAAAACAACAATCATAAGGATACTAGCTGGGCTTGAGAAAAGCATAGAAGGTATCAGGGAGTCCCTTACCACAGAGATAAAAGACCTAAAAACTACTCAGGCTAAAATAAAAAATGCTGTAACTGAGATGCGAAAGTGACTGGATGTAATGACCACAAGGATCGAAGAAGCAGAGGAGAGAATAGGTGACATAAAAGACAAAATTATGGAAAATAATGAAGCTGAAAAGAAGAGGGAAAGAAAAATATTGGATCATGAGTGTAGAATTAGGGAACTCAGCAACTCCATAAAGGGCAATATCATTCATATCATAGAAGTCCCAGAAGAAGAGTGGGAAAAGGGACACAAGGTTTATTTGAGCAAATTATAGTTGAAAACTTCCCTAATCTATGGAAAGAAACACTCAATACAGGAGGCACAGATAACTCCCATCAAAATCAACAAAAGCAGGCCAACTCTAAGATATATCACAGTAAAATTTTCAAAATACAGAGATAAGGAAAAAATCCTAAAAGCAGCAAGGGAAGACAAATACGGTTAGCAGCTGATCTATCCACAGAAACTCGGCAGGCCAGAAGAGAGTGGCATGATACATTCAACATGCTGAATGAGAAAAATATGCAGCCAAGAACACTTTATCCAGCAAGGCTGTCATTCAGGACAGAAGGAGAGATAAAGAGTTTCCCAGACAAACAAAAACTAAAGGAGTTCGTGAACAACAAACCAGCCCTGCAAGAAATATAAAAGTGGACTCTTTTGAGTGGGGAAGAAAAACCAAAAGCAACAGTGGGAAAGAAAGACCGAAAACAACAAAGACTAGAAAGGAAAAGAGAAAATCTCCAAAAAACAATGACTTTACAGGTAACACAATGGCATTAACTGCATATCTCCCAATAATCATTCTGAACGTAAATGGACTAAATGCTCCAATAAAGAGAAGCAGGATATCAGAATGGATAAAAAAAACAAGACTCATCTATATACTGTCTATAAGAGACTCATTTTAGACGTAAAGACACCTGCAGATTCAAACCGAGGGGTTGGAGAACCATCTATCATGCTTATGAGCATCAAAAGAAAGCCAGAGTAGCCATACTTATGTCAGACAAACTAGAGTTTAAAACAAAGACTGGGGGCGCCTGGGTGGCTCAGTCGTTGGGCGTCTGCCTTCGGCTCAGGTCATGGTCCCAGGGTCCTGGGATCGAGTCCCACATCGGGCTCCCTGCTCGGCGGGAAGCCTGCTTCTCCCTCTCCCACTCCCCCTTTTTGTGTTCCTTCTCTCGCTTTGTCTCTCCCTGCAAATAAAGTCTTAAAAAAAAAAAAAAAAAAAAGACTGTAACAAGAGATGAATAAGGGCACTATATCATAATTAAAGGTTCTATCCATCAAGAAGATCTAACAATTGTAAATATGCCCCCAACTTGGGAACCCCAAATATATATATATATCAATTAACAACAAACATAAAGAAACTCATTGATAACAATACAATAATAATAGAGAACTTTAACACCCCACTTAAATCAATGGACAATTCATCTAAGCAGATCAACAAAAAAACAATGGCTTTGAATGACACACTGAACCAGATGGATTTAACAGATATATTCAGAACATTTCATCCTAAAGCAGCAGAATGCACATTCTTCTTGAGTGCACATGGAACATTCTCCAGAATAGATCACATACTAGGTCACAAATCAGCCCTCAACAAATACAAAAAGATTGAGATCATACCATGTATATTTTCAGACCACAATACTATGAAACTTGAAGTCAACCACAAGAAAAAATTGGGAAAGACCACAAATACACGGAGGTTAAAGAACATCTTACTGAAGAATGAATGGGTTAACCAGGAAATTAAAGAAGAAATTTAAAAAAATACATGGAAGCAAAAGAAAATAAAAACACAACAGTCCAAAACTTTTGGGATGTAGCAAAGGTAAGTATATAGTGATACAGGCTTTCCTCAAGAAGCAAGAAAAATCTCAAATACACAACCTAATCTTAGACCTAAAGGAGCTAGAAAAGGAACAGCAAATAAAGCCTAAATCCAGCAGGCGAAGGGAATTAAAGATTAGAGCAGAAATAAATGATATAGAAACTAAAAAAACAACAGAACAGATCAATGAAACCAGGATGTAGTTCTCTGAAATAATTACTAAAATTGATAAACTCCCTGCCAGACTTACCAAAAATAAAAGAGAAAGGATCCAATTAAATAAAATCACAAATGAGAGGGGGGAAATAACAACCAACACCAAAGAAATACAAAAAAAGTATAAGAGAATACTGTGAAAAACTATAGGCCAACAAACTGGACAACCTGGAAGAAATGGATAAATTCCCAGAAACGTACGAACTACCAAACCTGAAACAGGAAGAAATAGAAAACTTGAACAGACCCATAACCAGCAAGGAAATTGAAGCAGTAATTAAAAATTTCCCCACAAACCAAAGTCCAGGGCCAGATGGCTTCCCAGGGGAATTCTACCAAACATTTAAAGAAGAGTTAATAGCTATTCTTCTCAAACTGTTCCAGAAAATAGAAACAGAAAGAAAACTTCCAAACTCATTCTATGAGGCCAGCATTACCCTGACAGTAAAACCAGATAAAGACTCCACTATAAAAGAGAACTACAGGCCATAATCCCTGATGAGCATGGATGCAAAATTCTCAATAAAATACTAAAAACTGAATCCAACAGTACTTTAGAAGAATCACTCACCACAGTCAAGTGGGATTTATTCCTGGTGGCTGCAAGGGTGGTTCAGTATTTGCAAATCAATCAATGTGATTAATTGACCACATTAATAAAAGAAAGAATAAGAACCATATGATACTGTCAAAGGATGCAGAAAAAGTATTGGACAAAGTACAACAATCATTCATGATAAAAGCCCTCAAAAAAGTAGGGACAGAGGGAACATACCTTAACATAATGAAGGCCATATATGAAAAACCCACAGCTAATATCATCCTCAATGGGGAAAAATTGAGAGCTTTTCCTCTATGGTCAGGAAGAAAGGAATGTCCACTATCACCACTGTGATTTAACATAGTACTAGAAGTCCTAGCTACAGCAATCAGACAACAAAAAGATAAAAGTCATCCAAATTGGCAAGGAAGAAGTCAAACTTTCATTATTGACAGATGACATGATACTCTATGTAGAAATGAAATACTCCACCAAAAAAATTGCTAGAACTGGTACAGGAATTCCGTAAAGTCTCAGGATATAAAATCAGCACACAGAAGTCTGTTGCATTTCTATACACCAATAATGAAGCAGCAGAAAGAGAAATTAAGGAGTCAATCCCATTTACAATTGCACCAAAAACCATAAGATAACCTAGGAATAAACCTAAACAAAGAGTTAAAAGACCTGTACTCTGAAAACTACGGAACACTTATGAAAGAAATCAAAGATGACACAAAGAAATGGAAAAACATTCCATGCTCATGGATTGGAAGAACAAATATTGTTAAAATGTCTATACTACCCAAAGCAATCTACACATTTAATGCAATCCCTATCAAAATACCACCAGAATTTTTCACAGAGCTAGAACAAATAATCCTAAAACTTGTATGGGAACCACAAGAGACCCCGAATAGTCAAAGCAATCTTGAGAAAGCAAAGCAAAGCTGGCGGCATCACAACTCCGGACTTCAAGCTCTATTACAAAGCTGTCATCATCAAGACAGTATGGTACTGGCACAAAAACAGACACATAGATCAATGGAACAGAATAGAGAGCCCAGAAATGGACCCTCAACTCTATGATCCACTAATCTCCAACAAAGCAGGAAAGAATATCCAATGGAAAAAAGATAGTCACTTCAGAAAAGGGTGTTGGGAAAATTGGACAGCCCCACGCAGAAGAATCAAACTGGACCGCTTTCTTACACCATGCACAAAAATAAACTCAAAATGGATGAAAGACCTAAATGTAAGACAGGAATCCATCAAAATCCTAGAGGAGAGGGGCGCCTCGGTGGCTCAGTCGTTAAGCATCTGCCTTCAGCTCAGGTCATGATCCCAGGGCCCTGGGATTGAGCCCCGCATCGGGCTCCCTACTCGGCGGGAAGCCTGCTTCTCCCTCCCCCACTCCCCCGGCTTGTGTTCCTTCTCTTGCTGTTTCTCTGTCAAATAAATAAATAAAATCTTTAAAAAAAAAGTCTAGAGGAGAACACCTGTGGCCTCTGTGACCTCGGCCAGAGCAACTTGTCCCTAGACACGTCTCCGGAGGCAAGGGAAACAAAGGCAAAAATGAACTATTGGGATTTCATCAAGATAAAAAGCTTCTGCACAGCAAAGGAAAGAATCAACAAGACTAAAAGGCAACCTACAGAATGGGAGAAGATATTTGCAAACGACATTATCAGATAAAGGGCTGTATCCAAAATCTTTAAAGAACTTATCAAAGTCAATGCCAAAAAACAAATAAATAAACCAGTTAAGAAATGGGCAGAAGACATGAACAGACATTTCTCCAAAGAAGACATACAAATGGACAATAGACACAGGAAAAGATGCTCAACATCACTCTTCATCAGGGAAATCCAAATCAAAACCTCAATGAGATACCACCTCACACCAGTCAGAATGGCTAAAATTAACAACTCAGGGAACAAGAGATGTTGGTGAGGATGTGGAGAAAGGGGAACACTCCTACACTGTTGATGGGAATGCAAACTGGTACAGCCACCCTGGAAAACAGTAGATTTCCTCAAAAGGTTAAATATAGGACAACATTATGATCCAGCAAGTACACTATTAGGTATTTATCCAAAGGATACAAAAATACTAATTCAAAGGGGCACATGCACCCCATTGTTCATAGCAATATTATCAACAATAGCCAAATTATGGAAGCAGTCCAAATGTCCATTGGCTGATGAATGGATAAAGCAGATGTGGTATATATATAATGGAATATTACTCAGCCATCAAAAAGGATGAATTCTTGCCATTTGTAATGATGTGGATGGAGCTAGAAAGTACAATGCTAAGTGAAATAAGTCAGAGAAAAACAAAATCATATGATTTCAGTCATATGAGGAATTTAAGAAACAAACAGATGAACATAGGGGAAGGAAGAAAAGAAATGAAAAGAGAGGGAGGCAAACCATGAGAGAATCTCAACTATAGAGAACAAGCTGAGGGTTGCTGGAGGGGAGGGGGTGGGGGGATGGGGTAACTGGGTGATGGGCATTAAGGAGGGCATGTGATATAATGAGCACTGGGTGTTATATGAGACTGATGAATCACTGAATTCTCCTGAAACCAATACTACATTATATGTTAGCTAACTAGAACTTAAATAAAAACTTGAAATAAAAAAAAGAATCAAAAGAACCTCATAAAGTGGCATGAACATATACAATATGAGTGTACAAGTATCTGTTTGAGTCCCTGCTGTCAATTCCTTGGGGTTCTATCTCTATCTAGAAGCAAGTTCTTCTCTATCTAGAAGCAAGATACAGACATGGTAATTCTATGCTTAATATTTTGAGGAACTAACAAACTATTCTCTGCGCAGGTGCACCATTTTACTTTCCCACCAGCAGTGCCCAAGGGTTCCCATTTCACCATATCCTCACCAACACTTACTTTCCATTTTTTAAATAATAAGCCATCCTAATGGGGTAAGCTACTTCTTAAGCTGAGATTTCAAATAAACGTTTTCACAACACATGTACAATGTAAAATACTCTAGAGCACCTCTGTGAACTTTTTAGTCAAAGATGAATCCAATCAGATGCCTGGGAATTTCTTACCCTAGTCAGACTTCAGAAGATTCATAGATATATGGATGCATGGATAGATGGATTTCTTTGAAATCATTAAATTCTTAAAGACCTTAAAAATATAATAATCCAAAATATGTGGGATACAATTAAAGAGTACTTAGAGAAAAATTATAGTTTTAAAGGCTTGATAGACATTTAAGGAAGATTTATTTATTTTTTTTTTTTTAAGGTTTTATTTATTTATTTGAGAGAGTGAGAGAGAGACAGCACAAGAGGGGGGAGCAGGAGAGGGAGAAGCAGACTCCCTGCTGAGCAGGGAGCCCGATGCGGGACTCGATCCCGGGACTCCAGGATCATGACCTGAGCCAAAGGCAGTCGCTTAACCAACTGAGCCACCCAGGCACCCTTAAGGAAGATTTAATATGAATGATCCAAGATTCTACTCTAAGAATTTAGAAGAAAAGCAAAGTAAATCAAAAGTAAATAAAAGTAAAGAAATAATAAAGATAAGAGCAGAAACCAACAAATTAGAAAATAGACAAAATTAACACAGCTCTAGTTAGGGGTTCTTTGAAAAGATAAACAAAATTAACAAAATCCTTAATTAGACTGATCAGAAAAAAGAGAACACAAGTCATCAATAGAGTAAATGAAAAAGGAGTTATCACTACAGATTCTATGGGTATGAAAGGATAATATGAAAATACGATAAAACCCTTTGTGCCAACAAATTTGACAATTTAGATGGAATAGACAAACTTCTTGCAAAATACAACTTATCAAAAACCTATGCAAGGAAAAAAAAAAACCAGCAACAGAAAATCTAAATAGCCTTACAACTATTTTAAAAATTGCATTTGCTATCAAAAACTTTCCCAAAAAGAAAACTCCAGACCCAGTGATTTTACTGGTGAATTCTATCAAACATTCAAGGAAGAAACACCACCAGTTGTTCACAAATGTTTCAGAAAGTAGAGGAGGATAGATCACTGGCCACCTTGTTTCATCAGGCCAGAGTGATCCTCATACCCAAACTTGACAAAGACATTGCAAAAAAAAGAAAGAATGGCATTGACCAATATCTCTCATGAAGATAGACAAAAAACCCTTACCAAAATATTAGCAAGTTTAATCCAACGCTATATAAAAAGGGTATCATGACCAAATAGCATTTACCCCATGAATGCAAGGTTGATTTAACATTCAAAAATACCACACAATACATAAAAATAACTCAAAAGAGATCAAAGATCTAAATATAAAACCTAGAACTACAGAGGTACTAGAAAAAACATAGGAAATCTTTACAGTCTTAGGATAGGCAAAGCTTACTTAATTAGAACACAAAAAGCATGAAACAAAAGAAAAAAAATTGATGAATTAGACTTCCATCAAAACGTAGAATTTTTGCTCTTTCAAAGATTAATACACTTGATCTTAGCCAAAAGGTTGAGAAGATATTGAAAGATTAAGAAAATAAAAAAATCATATACTGGCAGAAAATATCCACAACACATATATAAAATAATGAGCTTGTTTCAGAATGTATAAAGACTTGGGGCGCATGGGTGGCTCAGTCGGTTGGTCATCTGCCTCAGGCTCAGGTCATGATCCCAGCGTCCTGGGATCGAGCCCTGCGTTGGGCTCCCTGCTCAGTGGGAAGGCTGCTTCTCCCTCTCCCTCTGCACCTCCCCCTGCTTGTGCTCTCTCTGTCAAATAAATAAATAAAAATCTTAAAAAAAAGAATGTATAAAGTCTCTTAAAACTAAATAAGACAAACAATACAATTTTTTAAATAGGGAAAGGAAGGGCACCTGGCTGGCTCAGTTGGTAGAACATGCGACTCTTGGTCTTAGGGTCATGAGTTTGAGCCCCCATGTTGGGGCAGTTTACTTAAAAAAATAAAGGGGACATTTAAAAAAATAAAATAGGAAAAGGATACTTCACAGAAGTTATATGAATGGCCAATAAGCACCTGAAAATATGCTTATTATGATTGGTCATCACTAAAATGCAAATTAAAACCATAAGGAGATACTACCATTCATTAAATTAAATAAAATTAAAAAGACTGACTACACCAAGTATTGGTGAGTATGTGGAAACTGGAACACCCACCTCAGGAAAGAGTTTGGCAATTTCTTAAAATGTTAAACATAAACTCACCATAGAACCTGACCTTCCCACTATTCCACGATTTACCCCATAAAAATAAAAATACCTGTCCACACAAATACTTAAAGTAAATGTTAATGGCACCTTTATTTGTAGTAGTTCAAAGCTGTAAACAGCCCAGATGTCCATACTAGATGGAAGGATAAATAAATTGTGGTATATCCACAGACCAGAATAGTACTCAGCAACAAAAAGGAACAACCTATTGGACAGACAATATGGACGAATCAAAATCATTTGCAGAGTGAAAGAAGACACAGGTAAAAAGGAGTACATATTATATGATTCCATTTATGTGAAATTCTAGACAGTACAAAATAATTTAAACTGACAGAAAGCAGCTCCGTGCTGCCCAAGGACAGGAGTGAAGAGACAAATGGAAATCCAAGGGGCATGAGGAGACTTCCAGGTTGAGGGACATGTTTATTATCTTGATTGTGGTGATGGTCTTCCGGACAGTCACATGTCAAAACTCATCAAGTGTTCTATCTTAATCATGCACAGTTCATTATGCTTCAGTTATATCTTTAAAAGTTATGGAAAGAAAAAGATTAAGAAACATAAATCACACAACTCTGCCTCACCCTGAAGATACAAAATTTCTTTCACATAACAACACAGCAAAAGGAAGCCATCCCCATACCATTCCTTACGAACAAAACCAAATGCTTCCAATAACCAGGCCCTTCCAATTCACACTCAGCCACGAGCCTATCAGTCGAGAGTGGCTGCCAGCCAAAACCCCCAAGGAAACCTCAACGGTCTTGACCTCTTGATAAAAATGAAAAGAGGCACAGTGTAGTGTAGAGGCATGAGTTTAAGGAAATAGTCAACACAAGTTCTGAAAGCACAACAAAGGTGGAGAAACCACTTGCCTGAAAGTGTAGTTTCCAGGAACGAGGTTAGACAGATGTAGGACGGGGGAATCTGTGGGAGTCTCCTTTCGGAAGGGGCCGCTAATTTCTTCCCAGCGGTAATTCACGATTTTAGTGTCATCCGTACTTTCTAGAAAGATTTATTTACTTATTTAAATTTTGTTTTATTTTATTATGTTATGTTAATCACCATACATTACATCATTAGTTTTTGATGTAGTGTTCCATGACTCATTGTTTGTGCATAACACCCAGTGCTCCATGCAGAACGTGCCCTCCTCAATACCCATCACCAGGCTAACCCATCCTCCCACCCCCCTCCCCTCTAGAACCCTCAGTTTCTCAGAGTCCATCGTCTCTCATGGTTCGTCTCCCCCTCCGATTCCCACCCCCTTCATTTTTGCCTTCCTTCTCCTAATGTCCTCCATGGTATTCCTTATGTTCCACAAATAAAGATTTAAAAATAAGTGAAGGCTAGAATGAAATGCAACAACAGTAAAACATAAATTTTGTAATGTATCGTCTTCATGCTTAAATTTGTTTTTGCATTGAATTATAGAATTACATAGATTTCAATGGACATGTCTTATGTGC
Source organism: Phoca vitulina (assembly GCF_004348235.1). Taxonomy (NCBI): domain Eukaryota; kingdom Metazoa; phylum Chordata; class Mammalia; order Carnivora; family Phocidae; genus Phoca; species Phoca vitulina. The sequence continues at coordinate 23,539,745 of NW_022589734.1, forward strand.
TGGCAGGAGGATCTCTTCTCCCTAAACTATCATCACTATTTTCCTCCTGAATTTCCTCAGTTGTGAATTTAAAAAAGCACAGTGACAGGCACTCTTGCTTTTTGAAGAACAGGAGTCAAGCAGATGTACCATATTGAAATGCTACTTCTACTCATCTCGACTACAGCACGTGATACCGTCCTGGTATTTTCTGTACGTATCTGAAGTGACCGATAAAGAATTAAGAGATGCTTACATATAAATACAACACGCCTTTACTACCCCCATCATTCAGGTGTAAATCCAGACAAAGGTAGTACCCTACAAGAAAACTTCCCTTTTCTGCTTTGGGAGAGAGCAAACCAACGTGCTGCGTAGAATCACAGAGACTTAGACCTGGAAGGGAGCCCGCTGCATCTAACGCAGGGAAAGAACGAACTAGTTCAAGTGACAGATTAATAACCCCACTTTCCTGTACCTGAGCCGTCCTGCATTAGAGAAATCAAAATGTGGTACATTTCCTCATGTAAATATTTTCATCTAAAATACGCTTTGTTTTCAAGCTGGGAAGGGGGGAAATGTGGGTATTTATATTTGAATAGGCACAGATGGTGAGGTCAGTGTGATTTCTGTGTATTTGCAGACTTGCAAAATGGAGCCGCATTAGCTGCTGACAATTACCCTTCTTCCAACAACCAAGGCAAAGATTCTTTACTCCACCGGCTCTGGTATTAGCTTTGTGATGAAATGTACATAAATGCAAATACCGGTTACACTGAGATTGAACGTATTTTGTCATATGTTGTCATACGTCTCTGTCTATATTAATATACTGCCAAACGCAGGGAATGTTTTCATCTCTTCTCACCTGCACGGAGGCCTGGAGTCAGGGGCCCCTTCCACATATAAGAGAAGGAATGAGCTCCGATTGAATAATAAAACACTACCCACCCTAGATGAAGGCAACCCTTCTCATATTTGTGAACGTGGTTTTCCAATTGCTCATCACATACACCTTGTCAAAAGCAGATTCTCTAAGAATCGCTTTAATTCCGAATCGAACAGTTAGGCTCTAAGGAAGTCTTCACGGACAGGTGGGACATACTGCAAGATGAGCACGGCACAGAGCTGTGATGAAGGGGCCCCAGGGCTGTGAGCCACACGCACAACGACAGAGACGCTCCTGCGTCCTCCTTGGTGCATGAGCCCTCCCAGCCTCCACCCACAGCACCACACAACCTCGCCCCGCGCAGGGCGGAGAGGCCCTGACGCGTCACAGGTACCCACGGCTGCCATCAAGGAAGGCCGACGTCCAAGGCAGGGTGAGGGCTTGCATCTGGGGAGAAACCACCGCTGTGGGGGGCAGGTTGACTCTTCTGGCTGTGTGACAGAGAAAGGGACACTGAGCCCCTTATGTGTGCACAGATCGTAACCCCAATAAAATCATCATCTGCTTTTTAAAAGTTGGTTAAAACATCCTGTCAAGACGGTGTTTATCCCGGGATGCCTGGGTGGCTCAGTCGGTTAAGCATCTGTCTTAGGTTCAGGTCATGATCCCGGAGTCCCAGGATCGAGTCTGCATCGGGGTCCCTGCTCAGTAGGGAGTCTGCTTCTCCCTCTGCTCCTCCCCCTGCCCATGCTCTCTTTCGCTTTCACTCTCTCTCAAAAAAATATATAAAATCTTTTTTTTCTATTTTATTTTATCTTATTTCGTCAGAGAGAGAGTGAGCATGCACAGAGGGGAGGGGCAGAGGCAGAGGGAGAAGCAGGCTCCCTGTGGAGCAGGGAGCCCAATGCGGGACTCGATCCCAGGACCCTGGATCATAGTCTGAGCCAAAGGCAGACGCTCAACGACTGAGCCACCCAGACGCTCCAATAAATAAAATCTTAAAAAAAAAAAAAAAAAGGCATTTACCCTACAGGCTCAACTGTGGAGAGTAATTCCGAACAGTTTGGAACTTTCCTATTAAGTTTTAGGAGCTTGTCTGCAGATTTCATTTCTGCAGATAAGCCCAGGCTCAGGGGACATGTGTGATGATAACCCAGGGCTTCATCAAGAACGAGCGCTAACTGCAGGCAAGGAGCAGTGGAGTCCAGTTCCAGCTCCTAGAACCGTCACCTGGGTGTTCCATCTTCGAGTGCATGCGCCCTCCCCTCCCCCAGCACCCGCTCTGGCTGGGATAACAGCCAGGCAGAATGGGCAAAGCCCGAGGGCAGCTGGGAGGCAGAGCGGGCAGAGCGGGGGGCCGCCTCAGGTGCGCAGGCTGGGCCCACGCGGACAAAGGGCCCCGCTTCTAATTCACACGAATGCACTGGCCTGTGGGTTGCTGGCGGCCTGAGCTCAGGTGCTCAGCGGACCGTCTCTGAAACCCGCGCCCCCCCACCCCCCACGGAAGGTGAGGCTGAGTCCTGGGGAAGGGAGGTGGAGGAGCGACCAGAGCAAAGGAGACGGCCAAGGGGCGGCCCTGTGCTACCCCCTCGGGTCAACCTTAAATAGCAGCGTTAAGCAAGTACTAAGAACTACACAGACCTCGGAAAGGAAGACAAAAGAACAAACGAGAATGGTTGCATATGTTCTCTAGAGTAGAGCCAAACGTAAAAATAAAAAAGACAGATTAGCAAGTTATTCAGGCACCCCAAACGGAGATACACGCATTCTCTCACGCAGGCTTACCTGGCTTAACTGTGACATTGACAAATCCTTCTCCAAAGGCATTTTCACCAGAAACTGCTACTCTGAAGGCATAAAGTCCTGCCGACAACTGCAACGTAGAGAAAAGTTACACAGGTAAACACACGGGAGACGTGACGGGTCCACTGCCTAGAAAGTGCTAACACCTCGCAGAAGCCGCGGTCCTGAAGTGAGCGGAGCGCAGGGGCTGGGGAGCGTCTCCTCGGGAGCGGTGCCGACAGTGCCCCAGGGTCGAGGGTCACGCAGAAGGGCCCGCGGCCTGGTTACGGACGCTCACGGGCAGACAGACGCCCACGGAGCCCGAACGGCCGAGGGCAGCAGCTCGTGGGCGTGGGAATCACGCTGTTTTACTAAGTCGCTGGGCAAGGCGGCCGTCGGTGGTCCGGGTGCCACACTCGGAGAAGCAGGGCTCAGGGACGCGGGCGAGAGGGGAGCTCACGCTCACCCCCAGCTGTGCGGTCTCAGGAACCAAGAGGAGATAGTCATCGGGCGGGAAACCAGACCCCGGGCAGCTCAGTCAGTTTATTGATCCTTATGGTCCGGAAGGGGGGCGTGTTTCTTCTGGTGAGGGGCCTACCTCCTGGAGCCAAAGCATTCGGCAGCTGGAATGGGATTACTGGCAGCTCTGCTGGGAAGCAGACAGAACCAGAATGCCTCTACCACTGCACAGAGAACAGGGCCGGGGCGCCTGGGCGGCTCAGTCATTAAGCGTCTGCCTTCGGCTCAGGTCATGATCCCAGGGTCCTGGGATCGAGCCCCGCGTCGGGCTCCCTGCTCAGTGGGGAGCCTGCTTCTCCCTCTCCCACTCCCCCTCCTCTCTGTCTCTCTCTGTCTCTCATGAATGAATAAATAAAATCTTTGAAATAAAAAAAAAAAGAGAGAGAGAGAATGGGACTTGGAAGACAGACTTTGCAACCTCACCACAGAGACCCTTGGGCAACCAGCCTCTTTTCTCCAAGCTGATATGCCAAGTCATTCAAATAAAGAAAAACCACCTGAAAGTCTCCTTCTTTCACCACCTGCCTGTCTGTCTACACGGCAGGAAGTTCATTCATTTATCACCTTCTTCTGATGGTCATCAAAAAACAGATTTCAGGGTTCAACAGCGGACACAAGCAGCCTCCAGTTACTTACGTGAGAGACATGAAGAGTTTGCGTGTGTCGTTCTTTTATTTCATCTCGGTAGTTGACAGGGTGGCTTATTAAACTCCATTCGTAGCTGTAGGTGGTTTCTGGGAGCAAAAACAGAAATGTGAGTCGTCATAAACTCGGGAAGGTCGCCGTACACAATCTGGGCCGAGGAAGAGGATGACAGCCCTGACTCCAGCAGGAGGGGTACCTGAGACACTCTGAACTCTGCCGCCAACCTTCATCCAGGTAAGGAATAGCAGGGTTTCCTACCCTTTTAATTTCCGTTCTATCAGAAGAATATACAGCTTACGCAAAATTCATGACATGTAGAAAGTGAAAGAAAGAAAAACATCTCCCTGATCTCCCACGTAGCATCTGATGACATTCCTTTCAGGGTGACTACGGATGTATATATACATTTCCACCTGGTATAATCCACGGTACTTCTTCTCCTTTTAATAAAAGGCAAGGAGATTTCCATTGGTTTCATCTGTTGTGGGGTTTCTTTAAGGACACAAACACGATGAAACTTTCTGTATGAAGGTGAAGCGGTCTCCCACCGTGAGATGCTAGTAGTTCAAGGGAGAAGTGCCTCAGCCGACAGCATTACAGACAAATGCCAAATATCATCATCCTGCTTCGATGTCGACCCATATGTGGTAGGGGGCACGAGTGAAGGAACACCTGAATGAGAACCACTCAGCACTGTGGGAACGAACACAGCCTAAGAAAGAAGACCTCTGACAGGTCAGGGGGAGAGCACCCATGTTTGGGGAAGAGGAGAGCGCTGCTCGAGCAGAAGAAAGGGCATTTTGAGCACCACGTTTCGAGGAGCTGGCGTGAGGCACCCTGAGCACCTCAGAGCCCTGCTGTCAACAGGGGAATACCTGTCAACAGAGCGCGGCACTTGCCCCGTCGCCTCTCGGTGCGATCTGCCCGGGCTCTGTGGGTCAGCACAGCTCAGGCTCCGGGACGGGGACACCTCTCCTCGCTCTAACTCACCCCTCGCTTTGCATCCTCAGCAACGCGTGACTTTCCGTCCCAACCAGTGGAAGGACATGTCCTGTATTCAGTTTCCCACACTCCTCCTCGATTTTAAACTATCTCAGTGAGGCTGAATGCTTATGACCAGCAGAGCCTCGTCAGCGCTCTCGGCCTTCAGTCGCGACCTCTCGCGGTGCGGTGAGTAACCTGTGAAGACCGGGGAAGAGCGACCAGCCCACCGGCCTCTGCTGTCACGAAGGGAAGTCAAGCTCTCACCTGCAGGGGGCGCGCGCACAACCAAAGCCTTCAGGTCCACTTGGTTCTCCGGTAAAGTCATTAGGAGATTCTCGCCGGCGGACACCGTGAGTGCTTCCACTACAAGTTGATTAGAAATAGTACAGTCCTTTATAAACAATAATGATGTAATATTACTGCCCTACGATAGGTTTGTTATTTATTTACTTATTTTTTTAAGATTTTATTTATTCATTCATGAGAGACAGAGAGAGACAGAGAGGAGGGAGAGTGGGAGAGGGAAAATCAGACGCCCGCCGAGCAGGGAGCCCGATGTGGGGCTCGATCCCAGGACCCTGGGATCATGACCTGAGCCGAAGGCAGACGCTTAACCAACTGAGCCACCCAGGTGCCCCTAGATTTGTTTTTAGATAAGATAACATAACATACTTTTATAATAGTTCTCCCTCTGATTTTATCTAAGACACTTCTTTCCTCTGGCTAGTAACTGCACCACGACCTATATTATGATGCAGGGCAGATTTCGTAAATTTTAAGTCATCCATGGGAGGTGACAAGGTAAAGAAAATATGATTTGGATTGACTGAGCACAGTGTTGGGTAACAAGGGTACTGTGGGTTGAGTCTCTTTTCTCTCTTACCAGACTTAGTGCTTCCTGACTCCCTGGGATGAGCTATTTTTATTAAAAAATTGAGTGTAATCATAAGTGTTTCTGTATCATTAGTCACATACCGCTCAGTTCTGATAGCAGCCTCATGAATTATCGCTAATGGCCTTGCTCTTGGAAACTTTCCAAGAGAAAACCCAGTCAACCTCCATAAAGAGGTGATTTTAACTCAGGCAGCAGGGACGTTCACTCATCAAAAGCACTTACCCACTAAGCCGGCCCTCAGAACCATGTCCATTCACCTTCTCCATAACCACGTTCACTGTCATCAAAAGCACTTACCCACTAAGCCGGCCCTCAGAACCATGTCCATTCACCTTCTCCATAACCAGCACAACACTGATGTACCCACTGGCTGGATGCAACTGGACATTCGTTTCACTTGTACAATACAACTGAGATATGTCAAGATATCACACAGACAAAAGCAAAGTGTTGTTTTTTTTTTTTTTTTAAGCTGAGTGCTCTTTAGAGGTCTCAGCTCCTTGGAGATGCTGGGGGGCCATGTGGCTCAAACCCGCTCCTGTCCTCAGTCAGTATCCTGTCCTTCCAGTGCCTTCCTACACCAGCTGCAGGGGCCTCCCTGGTGTCTCAGGCTCCTCTCTCCCATCACTTCCACGGACTCTTTGCCCTGAAAGTCAGCAATTGTGGACCCAGAGGGGACACTGGTCCCAACGTATCATTTTGCAGATGAGGGAACCGAGCCCTAAAAGGCCAAGTAATTGCTCAAAGTTATATGAATAATTAGCAATAAGAGATCCACCAATAATTAATTTAATTGTATTTATCTCAACAGACACACATACCAGATTACACTGTGCCAGGCTCCATTCCAAGGACTTTAAAATGATCACTTCATCTAAGCTTCTAACAACTCCATGCAATAGGTCCTATTAGAACCCAAGGCTCCTACTTCCCAGGCTGGTTTCCTTTCTAAAACACCACATGGCTTCTCTTCTGCTATTACCCTTCTCTGTACTCAAGCTCAGGATCAAAGCAAATCAACAAGGCAGAGAGGGTTATCCCCATAGAATGGCTTAGGAAACGAGGTCTCCAATACCTCCTTTATTAGTAAATCTAATGGGAGCTCTTCAGTGTTTGCCATGATCTCGGCAACCCCTGGCTCCTTCATGACATCTTCCTACTTGGAAGTTTCTCTTTCCTTCCCTCAATCCATGCCCTCCTCCTGATGTCCTCCCTCTCTGGCAAGACCACTCAGCCAGCTCTGGAGGCTCCTTCTGGTCTTCCAGCTCCTAATGTAATGATGTCTCCAGAGTTCCTCTTCAGACCTCTCCCAAGCTCACCCACTGCCCTCCGTGGAAGGTCCCATGTGTGCCCTCAGCCTTCAGTCATCACCTCTCTGCTGACGACTCCTGATCCTTTATCTTCAGCCCACTGCTCATCTAACTTTTAGTCCCATGTGCTCATCGATCTCAGAGTCCTGAGATCCTGCCAGTAGCCACTCATCAAATCCTAATGATCCCAGCCCCCTGATACCGCTTCAGTCTGGTTCCTTCTCTCCATCCTTGCAACCACTCCCTCTAGTCCTAATGGATCTTCTTGTCTCCAGTTGACTCCATATTATTTTCTCAAAGACAAATCTCATCATTTCATTTTCCTGCTTAAAATCACTCAGAGATTCTCTACACTTACCCGATAAAGCACAAATTCCTTAGCACAGATTACAGATCTTTTGAAATCTTGCCCTGCTTCCCACTCCAGATTCATACCTTGCCCTTCCCTCTCACGCACATGATCAGCTCCAGCCAGACTGACCTCCTGACTGCTCTCCCAAAATGTCACAGCACCCCTGTACTTTCATTCTCTTGCACGGGGCAGGAAACGCTGAGCACAGTGCCCAGCGCTCGGTGAGTACTCACTGAACAGAATTATCATTATCGTTATTACACGTCGCTGCCCTGACCTACACAACACACCAACCCCACTTCAGCTTGTTCTATCCCAGCACCGCCACCTCTGGAAAGGCTTCCTGGCCCTTTGCAAAGGTCAGGCGCCTCCCGTCGCTCCTGTCACAGCACTTCCCGTAGGATATGAAGACCAGCTATTCACCCGTCCCTCGCACTGGCTGCCCTACAGATCACTGAGGAACAGACAAAGTTCATGTTTTCATTGCTGGTGGGGAGCACCGTGTCTAGCGCAGGAGAGAGGCTTGAAGATGCGCCTGGAGGGGACGAGTAAACCTTAACGTTGCCACTAGTCTATTCGACAGCATGGTTTTGTACTTTTCTCCAGCTGTATTGTTCTCACAGTTACCTGTCCTGGGAGCAGCAGTCAGAGACGCAGGTTGCTCTGGTGGGGTGGGCTCAGTGGGGACAAGGCTAGTGGGAGGGGTCGGGGCGCCATGCTCTGGGCTCCGCGCGGGGACTGTGGGAAGTGGGCTCTTCTCTGTGGAGGCTGGGCTGAACGCCACTCTGGCTGGAGGAGGATGACGGGAAGGCATTAAAACCTAGGAGATCAATCACAAAGACAAACTGTTAGGAAAGAAAAAAACAAAAAATGGTTGACCTCGTCAAGCAACACAATGTCACTGAGTTTTTACATAAATGAGATTCAATGGCATTCAAAATACCATGTTTAATATCACAAAATGTTAGAACTCTAGACCATGTTTTTTTTTAAGATTTATTAATTTATGAGAGAAACAGCAAGTGTGCATGCATGTGCTTGTGAGTGGGGGGGGGAGGGAGAGAGAATCTCAAGTAGATTCCCTGCTGAGCAGGGAGCCCGATGTGGGGCTCGATCCCAGGACCCTGAGATCACGACCTGAGCTGAAACCAAGAGTTGGATGCTTAACTGGCTGAGCCACCCAGACACCCCTAGACCATCTCTTTCAAATATTCTCTCTGCTACCTATTAAAAAAATATAAGAAAACTGTGGGTTGGACAGTTATTATAAGTGAACACACACATGCAAGATGAAAAGAGAGAAAATAACTGTAGTGGGTCTCTGAACTAGTCAATAAGGCAAAAACTGAAGATAGATAATTCAACAGACAGGCTTCTAGAGTAAACAATCTTTAATTATAACAACTATTGTGTATAAAGTAACCGGAAGTTACAGTTCTAGTTAGCCAACTAAAGCTTTTTTTTTTTTAAGATTTATTTATTTGAGTGGGGGAGGGGAAGAGGGAGAGGGAGAGAAGCAGATCCAACTAAGCAGGAAACCCGACATGGGGCTCGATCCCACGACCCCAAGATCATGACCTGAGCCAAGATCAAGAGTCCAACACTTAACTGACTGAGCCACCCAGGCGTCCCAGCCAACTTCAAGTTTTTAAATTATATACGATGTGCCGGAGAGGAAAGTTTCATCGTATGATAATAAAATGCTCTTCTGGGCCTCATCTGCCAGTGACTGCAGGGACCACGTGAGTAAAAGTCAGGCTAAGAACACAGGAGACCCACGGGGGAAGGTGCAGTGAGAAATCCACAGAAAGAAAAGCTCTAACTCCGATGTAACCCAGGGAAGGGGCCGCAGGTGTTTATAGAAATCACACACTGGTATCTGCTAAAGTTAAGAAAAGTGAGGACACAGCAGACATTCTGTGATTGGACACCTGATAACTGATATCACTGCTAATTTTCACTGAATACCAGATATTTCAGTTCATAAACTGCCAGGTATTACCAGACAACTGGTAAAACCTTCAACAACAAATTTCAGGAACCAAGGCAAAAAGAAGACGAACCATAAATTTTTGAATATATTAATCAGACCAAGACAAATCAACTGATAACCATTTTAAAAACCAGGCAGTGAGGGGCGCCTGGGTGGCTCGGTCGGTTAAGCATCTGCCTTTGGCTCAGGTCGTGATCCTGGAGCCTTGGGATCAAGTCCCACTTCGGGCTTCCTACTCAGTGGGGAGCCTGCTTCTCTTCTCCCCTCCCTGCTCCTTGTCTCTCTCAAATAAATAAATAAATAAAATCTTAAAAAAAAAACAAAACAGGAGGGGGAAGAGGAGGATGGTGGAGGAGTAGGCCATCTAAATTTCGTCTGGTCCCAGGAATTCAGCTAGATAGGGATCAAACCATTCTGAACTCCTATGAACTCAACAGGAGATCGAAGAAAAGAATAGCAGCAACTCTCTGAACAGAAAAGCGACCACTTTCTGGAAGGTAGAACATGCGGAAAAGTGAATCCGAGGTGATATTCGGGAGGATAGACGGCGGGGGAGGGGCCTCCATCAGCTGCTTCTGGCAAGTGATAGAGCCGCGGAGCACAAAATCGGAACTTTTAGAAGTCGGCTCTGCTGAGGGACGTCGCTCCAGTGGCTAAATGGGGGGTGGAACCCTCGTGGGACACTGTGGTCTCATGACCCTCGGGGTCACAGAAAGACCGGGGGTGCCTGAGTGCAGCAGAGCTCCCAGGTATCAGAGCGGGGAAGCTGGCTGCAGAGACGGAGCCGAGGCACAGGCTCTCAGCTCGGGGTTGTCATAAACCATGATCCGCGGCACAGTCGGGGCCCCTGCTCCTCCAGCAGGGACCCAACAAGCGGCAGATCCGGGGAGACTCCCCTTCCTCCCCCGGGAGGAGCGGCACAGAAGTGCACCGCAGGGATCTGCTGGGTTTGAAGACTCCACACCAGGTTGGGTGCCAGAGACAGAAGTGCTCGGTCACAGGCCGGGTGAACATGGAGTGCTGCCGGAGACCAGGGAGACAGGAGTGACTGACTGCTTTTCTCTGGGGGCGCACTGAGGAGTGGGGCCCCGAGTTCTCGGCTTCTCTGGGGCGGAGATTGGGAGGCCACCATTTTCACTCTCGTCCTCCAAAGCTGTACGAAAAGCTTGCAGGGAACAAAAGCTCCCGAGAGCAAGCCTGAGCAGATTACTTAGCCCAGACCGGCAAGGGCGGGGCAATTCTGCCTCCGGCAAAGACATTTGGGAACCACGGCAACAGGCCCCTCCCCCAGAAGATCAGCAAGAACAGCCAGCCAAAACCAAGTTTACCGATCAATGAGAACGGCAGAACTCCAGTGCTAGGGGAATACTGCACATAGGATTCATGGCTTTTTCCCCATGATTCTTTAGTCGTTCAAAGATAATTTTTTAAATTTTCTTTATTTTTTTTCTATTTTTTTAGTTGAATTTTTCTTCTTTCCTTTTTCAACCAATATTTTATCAATTCCTTTTTTAAAATCTTTTTCAACTTTTATCTTTACAGTCATATTCCATCACTTCATCATACTTACCCTTATTTTTGTATATATACAAGTTTTTCTTTTTAAAAAAGTTTTGGAGGCAATTTCTTCTAACAGACCAAAATACACCCAAAATCTAGTGTGTGGCTCTGTTCTATTTGCCAGCCTGATCATATTCATTTTTTGTTTGTTTCCCTTTCTTTTCCCCCCGGTTTTGGGTCTCTTCTGATTTGGTTAGTGTATATTTTTCTGGGGTCATTTTTACCCTTTTAGCATTTTGTTCTCTCATTCATCTATTCTCCTCTGGACAAAATGACAAGATGGAATAAATCACCTCAAAAAAAGAACAAGAGGCAGTACCGGCTGCCAGGGACCTAATCAATACAGACATTAGTAAGATGTAGGAACTAGAGTTCAGAATGACAATTATAAAGATCCTAGCTGGGCTTGAAAAAAAGCATAGAATATACTAGAGAATCCCTTTCTGGAGAAATAAAAGAACTAAAATCTAACCAAGTCGAAATCAAAAAGGCTATTAATGAGGTGCAATCAAAAATGGAGGCTCTAACTGCTAGGATAAATGAGGCAGAAGAGAGAATTAGTGATATAGAAGACCAAAAGATGGAGAATAAAGAAGCTGAGAAAAAGAGAAACAACTACTGCATCACGAGGGCAGAATTCAAGAGATAAGTGATACCATAAAGCAAAACAACATTAGAATAACTGGGATGCCAGAAGAAGAAGAAAGAGAGAGAGGGGCAGAAGGTGTATTGGAGCAAATTATAGCAGAGAACTTCCCTAATTTGGGGAAGGAAAAAAGCATCAAAATCCAGGAGGCACGGAGAACCCCCCTCAAAATCAATAAAAATAGGTCAACACTCCGACATCTAATAGTAAAACTCACAAGTCTCAGACAAAGAGAAAATCCTGAAAGCAGCTCGGGACAAGAGGTCTGTAACCTACAACGGTAGAAACATTAGATTGGCAGCAGACCTATCTATCCACAGAGACCTGGCAGGCCAGAAAGGACTGGCATGATATATTCAGCATACTAAATGAGAAAAATATGCAGCCAAGAATACTATATCCAGCTAGGCTGTCACTGAAAATAGAAGGAGAGATAAAGGGGGCCTGGGTGGCTCAGTCGGTTAAGCATCTGCCTTCCGCTCAGGTCATGATCCCAGAGTCCTGGGATCGAGCCCCGCATCGGGCTCCCTGCTCCTCTGCTTCTCCCCCGCTCATGCTCTCTCTCTCTCTCTGTATCTCTGTGTCTCAATGAATAAATAAAAAAACTTAAAAAAAAAAGATCAACAGGGAAATAAAGGCTTTAAATGACACACTGGACCAGATGGACTTCACAGACATATTCAGAACATTCCATCCCAAAGCAACAGAATACACATTCTTCTCTAGTGTCCATGGAACATTCTCCAGAATAGATTACATCCTGGGTCACAAATCAGGTCTCAACTGGTACCAGAAGATTGGGATCATTCCCCGCATATTTTCAGACCACAATGCTTTGAAATTAGAACTCAAATCACGAGAGGAAAGTTGGAAAGAACTCAAATATATGGAGGCTAAAGAGCATCCTACTAAAGAATGAATGGGTCAACCAGGAAATTAGAGAAGAATTTAAAAAATTCACGGAAACAAATGAAAATGAAAACAGAACTGTTCAAAATCTTTGGGATGCAGCAAAGGAGGTCCTATGAGGAAAGTATAAAGCAATACAAGCTTTTCTCAAAAAACAAGAAAGGTCTCAAATACACAACCTAACCCTTCACCTAAAGGAGCTGGAGAAAGAACAGCAAAAAAAGACTAACCTAGCAGGAGAAGAGAAATAATGAAGATCAGAGCAGAAATCAATGAAATAGAAACCAAAAGAACAGTAGAACAGATCAATGAAACTAGGAGCTGGTTCTTTGAAAGAATAAATAAGATTGATAAACCCCTGGCCAGACTGATCAAAAAGAAAAGAGAAAGGACCCAAATAAATAAATCATGAATGAAAGAGGAGAGATCACAACCAACACGAAAGAAATACAAACAATTATAAGAACGTATTATGAGCAACTATATGCCAGCAAATTAGATAATCTGGAAGAAATGGATGCATTCCTAGAGACATAGAAACTACCAAAACTGAACCAGGAAGAAATAGAAAACCTGAACAGACCCATAACCAGTAAGGAAATTGAAGCAGTCATCAAAAATCTCCCAACAAACAAGAGCCCAGGCCCAGATGGCTTCTCAGGGGAATTCTACCAAACATTTAAAGAAGAATTAATACCTATTCTGAAGCTGTTTCAAAGAACAGAAATGGAAGGAAAACCTCCAAACTCACTTTATGAGGCCAGCATTACCTTGGTCCCAAAACCAGACAAAGACCCCATCAAAAAGGGGAATACAGACCAATATCCCTGATGAACATGGATGCAAAAATTCTCACCAAAACACTAGCCAATAGGATCCAACAGTACATTAAAAGGATTATTCACCACGACCAAGTGGGATTTATTCCTGGGCTGCAAGGCTGGTTCAACATCCGCAAATCAATCAATGTGATACAGTACATTAATAAAAGAAAGAACAAGAACCATATGATCCTCTCAATACATGCAGAAAAAGCATTTGACAAAGTACAGCATCCTTTCTTGATTAAAACTCTCCACAGTGTAGGGATAGAGGGTACATACCTCAATATCATAAAAGCCATCTATGAAAAACCCACAGCGAATATCATACTCAATGCGGAAATACTGAGAGCTTTTCCCCTAAGGTCAGGAACATGGCAGGGATGTCCACTATCACCACTGCTATTCAACATAGTATTAGAAGTCCTAGCCTCAGCAATCAGACAACAAAAAGAAAGAAAAGGCACCCAAATCAGCAAATAAGAAGTGAAACTCTCACTTTTTGCAGATGATATGATACTTTATGTGGAAAACCCAAAAGACTCCACCCCAAAACTGCTAGAACTCATACAGGAATTCAGTAAAGTGGCAGGATATAAAATCAATGCACAGAAGTCAGTGGCATTCCTATACACCAACAACAAGTCAGAAGAAAGAGAAATTAAGGAGTCGATCCCATTTACAATTGCACCCAAAACCATAAGATACCTAGGAATAAATCTAACCAAAGAGGCAAAGGATCTGTACTCAGAAAACTATAAAATACTCATGAAAGAAATTGAGGAAGACACAAAGAAAT
>NW_022589734.1:23558827-23564186 GCF_004348235.1 Phoca vitulina
AAGCTTTTGCACAACAAAGGAAACAGTCAACAAAACCAAAAGACAACTGACAAAATGGGAGAAGATATTTGCAAATGACCTATCAGATAAAGGGCTAGTATCCAAAATCTATAAAGAACTTACCAAACTCAACACCCAAAGAACAAATGATCCAATCAAGAAATGGGCAGAAGACATGAACAGACATTTTTCCAAAGAAGACATATAAATGGCCAACAGACACATGAAAAAGTGCCCAACGTCGCTTGGCATCAGGGAAATCCAAATCAAAACCTCAAAGAGATACCACCTCACACCAGTCAGAATGGCGAGAATTAACAAGTCAGGAAATGACAGATGTTGGCGAGGATGCGGAGAAAGGGGAACCCTCCTACACTGTTGGTGGGAATGCAAGCTGGTGCAGCCACTCTGGAAAACAGTATGGAGGTTCTTCAAAAAGTTGAAAATAGGGGCCCCTGGGTGGCTCAGTCAATAAGTGTCTGCCTTTGGCTCAGGTCTTGATCCCAGAGTCCTGGAATCGAGCCCCGCATCTGGTTCCCTGCTCAGTGGGGAGCCTGCTTTTCCCTCTCCCTGCTCCCCCCCTTTGCTCCTATTCTCTATCACTATCTCTCTCTCTTAAATAAATAAATACAATCTTTAAAAAAAAAAATAGTTGAAAATAGAGCTACCCTACAATCCAGCAATTGCACTACTGGGTATTTACCCCAAAGATACAAATGTAGTGATCCAAAGGGGCACGTGCACCCCAATGTTTATAGCAGCAATGTCCACAATAGCCAAACTATGGAAACAGCCTAGATGTCCATCAACAGATGAATGGATAAAGAAGATGTGGTATATATATACAATGGAGTATTATGCAGCCATCAAAAAAATGAAATCTTGCCGTTTGCAACGACTTGGTTGGAACTAGAGGATATTATGCTAAGCAAAATAAGTCAATCAGAGAAAGACAAGTATCATATGATCTCACTGATATGAGCAATTTGAGAAGATAGAAGATCATAGGGCAAGGGAAGGAAAAATGAAACAAGAGGAAACCAGAAAGGGAGACAAACCATAAGAGACTCTTAATCTCAGGAAACAAACTGAGGGTTGCTGGAGTGGAGGGGGTTGGGAGGGATGGGGGCGCTGGGTGATAGACATCGGGCAGGGTATATACTATCGTGAGCTCTGTGAATTGTGTAAGACTGATGAATCACAGACCTGTACCCCTGAAACAAATAATGCATTATATTTAAAAAAAAACAGGTAGTGGGTTATAGGAAAAGAAAATTAATTTTCCTTATACCCGTCTAGCTTTTTGGGTGAGACCACCACTCCCCATAATAAAAAGGCAGATTAACAGAAGAAAAACAAATTTAATTATGTATGTACAGGTATCCCATAAGGATAGGAGATGCAAAGAGATGACCAAAACAGAAGATTTAATACATTTTAGACAAAGAAATAATAGATTTGTGAAGAACTGACAAGACAAAGGGGTTTGGACTTGGGGGCAGTTAACGGTAAAGAAGGAACAGGGTTTGTGTATATTGTCTTCTTGAAGACCGTCTTCTCTCCTAAATGCCCTCCTGGCGCAGGGAGGTGGGTCAGATTGCCCTTCCTACACCGTCGTTTCCTGGGTACCATTAATTCAAAATAATCAATATGCCAAAGTGCCATGTTTGGGGATGACATTCTGAACCCCTACAGGGTCGACCACAATTTTAAGATGCTTGGTTTCTTCGAGGTTTCAGATATCAAGGTTTGTAAAGTGAGTGCTAATATGAGACTGTTCATCGCATCTGTGCTGAGAATAGC
The DNA here is from genome assembly GCF_004348235.1 of Phoca vitulina. Classification (NCBI taxonomy): domain Eukaryota; kingdom Metazoa; phylum Chordata; class Mammalia; order Carnivora; family Phocidae; genus Phoca; species Phoca vitulina. Next base: position 23,560,631 of record NW_022589734.1, read on the forward strand.
AGGAAGTTCAGAATCCCTGCAAACCAGAGCTCCAGAACAGGTGTTCACAGCGTATTATTGTGGTGCCTCTGTAGAGAACAGAAACCTGAGTAAGGGAGAAGGGCCCACAGTGGCCCCCAACCCCCTGGCTTGAATACAAACAGGCTCTAAGGTGACGCACCTCAAAATGTCCATAACCCCAGGTGATCAATGGGCTCCTAACACCTGAACACAGGTCCCAAAAAGGGAAAACTGCATACGTCCCCACACCTCCTCACCTTCTCCCCCCAACAATTCCCCCTTAACCAAAGCCCCCCACCACCGCCTCCTGGCAGCCCTCTCTGCTTTGCTGTCCTGCCCACAGCTCCCTTGCAGTGTTCAATAAACTTCTATGTCCTCTGTTCTGCCCTGGGTGAATTCTTAACCCCCACGCCGCTGGCCTCCACCTGACCAGCTTGCCCCACATTTGGTGGCCCCTCCCATCCGATCAAGAGACCCCACAGCCTCTGTAGATTCCACAAGATAAACCAGACTTTTTAGTTGTAGAGAGTCTTGAAAAATTACTACCAAGTTGAAATAAAGAATGGAGTCCATAGACAGTGGTGGGAAACATTAAGGCGCCGCTTGAAGGGGTCACAGGCTCCACCAGGTCACGGCTGAGGGGACGACTCCACTCCTGCCTCCTCTCCAGACCGTTTCCTTTCCCACCACGGTGCCTCTCGGGGCTGGAAAGGCATGCCAGTTCCTCACTCATTCTTGGGCGCTGTGTCCATGGCCTCCACAGAGAGCTCCTGGCTAAGTCGTCAGCATGCAGGTCCTCCCTGACATACCCCACCCAAAAAAAATGGATCCTCCATGGAAGCAATGGGCACCCCCCGCCCCCCATTTCGACCTTCAATTTCCATCTGGCTTGGTCAGCAAGTCTCAAATGCCTTGTTTCTTTTTTTCTATTCTTAATTACTGTGAAACACCTTCTTGTGGGTGCATCTCTCTGGTCTTGCGCACTTGAAAACAAAACCGCAGGAAACATCGTTTATCCTCTACAAATTTAATCTGGATGTGTTTCAAATTTCTTGAATTTGTCCTGTTCAGTCACACTATTTTATGAATAATGCTGCTAAGCGTCCTTGTGTGTACAAATGCTTTCGTTCCTTTTGGGTAAACACTTAGAGGTTGAGTGGCTGGGTCATATGATAACTCTACGTTTATCTTTTTTTTTTTTTAAGGTTTTTGTCTTGTCTTGTTTTGTTTTTAAAGATTTTATTTATTTATTTGACAGGGAGAGACACAACAAGAGAGGGAACACAAGCAGGGGGAGAGGGAGAAGCAGGGAGCCCGATGCGGGGCTCGATCCCAGGACCCTGGGATCATGACCTGAGCCGAAGGCAGACGCCTAACGACTGAGCCACCCAGGCGCCCCTTGTTTTGTTTTTTTTAGAGACAGACAGCGCGGGTGTGCCAGCAGGGGTGGGGGAGGGGCAAAGGGAGAGGGAATCAGAATCCTAAGCAGACTCCATGCTCAGCATAGAGTGATCTCATAGGTCGTGATCTCAGGACCTGAGCAGAAATCAAGAGTTGGACATTCAACCAACTGAGCCACCCGGGTGCCCCACTATGTTCATCTTCTTGAGGAACTGCTGGACTGTTTTCCAAGTGCCTATACCATTTTATTCTCCCACCAGCGGTGCCTGAGGGTTCTCATTTCTCCGTCCTTACTAATACTTGTTCTCTTTCTTTTAAATTCTAGCTGCCCAGAGGAAGGGGTATCTCACCATGGCTTTGATTTGCATGTCCCTAAAGATGAATGCTATTAAGTTAATTATAAAAGGAAGCGATTCTACCGAAGACAGAGAGAGATGCTGGAGGTGGGGGCCAGTTATGAGAGGTTTCCGTGAAGAACACAGAAAATAAAGGTAAGGTTGTTATACATACAGATTTCGGTCCCTGCCTTGTCCAGCAATAAGAGTGTGTACTGATTTGGAATCATCCTCTTCCTAGTTCAGAGGAGGAGAGGCTTACAAATGGAGATTTCCCTTATAAATGTAAAGTTGCCTTATAAAAGGACAAATTGCTTTTAAGAGCTTCTCTTGTTAGTGTATTGTCTCAAAAATAAGCAGTTCAAGTCATCCTTATGCCAAAAGGGCATATTTTGGGGTCACATATTCTGATACCCTTCAATCCATTTTGAGTCAATTTATGGGGCGTAAGGTACGGATCTAAATTCAGTTTTTGTATGGAAATATCCAGTTGTCCCAGTACCGTTTATTGAAGACTATTCTTTTCCCCATGGGATTTTCATGGCACCTTTATTAAATACAATTGTACTATTTTAAATACTTTTTTGGTGAGAGAAGAAATCTCTGTTTTTGTCATTAATTCCAAACTTTCTACTTTAGCAGAATAAAATTATATTTCTTATGCTGCAGATCTAATGTTTATCAACACTAATTCAAGGATTATCTACAACTCAGTTCAGTTAAAAAAAATTAATTTGAATGTAGGACAAAATTTGTATTTCAGTGGAAAATGAAATACTGTCTATAGGCTTTCCCAGTTCTCTGATTCTAGACTTTCTTGTATTTGAGCTATTTTACAACTCTATCAATTGTAGGTAACTGATAATGATGAGGGAGCAGAAGGCTCCCTGAGGACAAAGCAGCAGCTGACCCCCTACACCGCCCCCCCATGTGGTATGTGTGACATTCCTCAGGCACTCCGGGCTGCCCTAAAGGAAAAACGAATGGTTAACTGATAAGATCACAGTCCTGCAGGACAGGGTCTCCCTCAGTTTGCAAATGTCCTAGTGATTTACAAGGAAGCTTTCTCATCAATAGCCTAACTTCCAGAGACGCATAACTCGGTCCTGAAGCCCTAACATCACCCTCCCCTCCATAAAATTAAGGGAGGCTGAGGTGGAAGGAAATGTAAATTTAATTTCCTCTAAACCTGAAGCCCATCGACAGGACGTGTGATAGGAGGAATGTAGCATTCCTCCAGGAAACCCCCATCTGTCTTCCTGTTAGTGCCTCATTAGAGGGGAGAACAGCCTTGGCTTGACGATAACCAGGCCTCCAGTACCCGGAGAGTCTTTAGCATACGACAGTGCTTCTGGACTCTCAGCTCCCCAGCTCCCAAGTATAAAGTCAACCACACCGCACAAACCGGAGCAGCTCTTTCTGCCCACGGGTCCTGTCCCCGGGCTTTAATAAAACCACCTTTTTGCACCAGAGACGCTCAAGAACTCTTTCTTGGTCGTCGGCTCCGGACCTCACACGGCCGAACCTCACTTATATTCTAGAACTTCATCAACTCCATGTGGGGCCTGTGGGTTTTCCTTGGAAAAGCGTGCTGTGCCTCTGGCCTGCTCCCGGGAGTCCGGAGATCCTGGGAGAGGCACCGCAGGGAGAAGCGCTACGTCGTCGTGGGACGACTGGCTCGGGGCCGGAGCACTGCTCTCTACACCCCGGGCTCCTGGAGGCGCAGCAGGGGAACAGGACGTCCGTCCCTGGAAGGCTCTGGGAGCTCTCTGCCCAGCCCCCAGCCCCCAGCCCACACAGCCCCTCCCAGCCCCCAGCCC
>NW_022589734.1:23564286-23583409 GCF_004348235.1 Phoca vitulina
CAGCCCGGCCCACCTCTCTTCCAGAGCCGGCGCTGGGTCGCTCCTGGCGCCGAAAGGCCTCCTTTCCCCACGCCTCTCCCCAGGGCGGAACTGTCACCGAGGATGGCACCGAGCCGCTCTCCGGAGACTGCGGTGGGGCCGCGTTCAGCGGATGCAGCGCAGGGTGGTCCTGCTTCTCGGCGGCCCCCGGAAGGCCGCCTCCGGCAGAGGGGCTGCCGCCCGCCTGGCCGCCCGGGCGCGGGCCCCGGGCCGTGTGCTCGGCGCTCCCTCCGGGCCCCGGCTTGCCGAGGGGCCGCACGGGGGCTTGCTCGGCTTCCCCGTAGTCGTCCGAGTACTCCGGCGCCTCCTCCGGGCCCCGCTCCTGGCCGAGGAAGGGCAAGTCCCTCCTGAGCTCCTCCGGCGCGTCGCCCCAGAGCCCCGAGGGCGCCCCCCTGTCGAGCGGCATCGCCCCGCGGTCCGGCAGCCGCGCCGGCCTGCGCACAAAGGTGAGGAAGGAGCCGATGGAGCCCCCGCGCTGGGGCTCACAGCTCTCGGAGCGCGGGCAGCTCACCAGGTAGCAGCGGCCCTCCAACCACCAGGCCAGGTCGCAGCCGGCCAGCGCGCAGCACGCGGCCGTGCAGTCCGCCGCGGCCGTGCCCGGGGGCCCCCGCGCGATCCTGGGGGGGGCCGGGGCCGGCGAGATGACGGCATTGGCGAGCGTCCTCCCCTCGCGGCACGGGCCACAGGCACAACCTGCGAAGAACGCGGTCTCCGATGAGCAAGGGCGGCAAGCGGGGTCGCGAGCGCCGGACAGCCAGCACCCCCAACAGGAGGTCCCTGCGCGGCTCGCACGGTCGTCGCCCCCCAGCCCCACCCTTCTGTCCTGCCCGCCGGACCCTCCGTCCTCTCTCCGTGTTCTTTCATGGACTGAACAGAAGCATTCTTTTCCAACCGTGTCCTGCTTTTATATTATTTATAATATTTTGCTCCTCACCCAAAAGTCAGTTATAAAGGTTTACTTTGGGGACAACATCATATTACTGCTGCTGTTAAACTGATTTTTTTTTTTTTTTTAAATCTCACAGGTTATTCTGATGATAGGTCAGTTGACGGGGAAATATCAAAGGAGAGAAAAACTTGTCCTCAATACAGATCTGTAACAACTAGTCTTTTGGTTTTCTTTTAAAGATTTTTATTTGACAGAGAGACAGGGCACAAGCAGGGGGAGCAGCAGACGGAGAGGGAGAAGCAGGCTCCCGGCTGAGCAGGGAGCCCGATGCGGGGCTCGGTCCCAGGGCCCCGGGATCATGACCTGAGCCGAAGGCAGACGCTTCACCGACTGAGCCCCCCGGGCGCCCCTGTAACAACTAGCTTTAATCAGATTCTACATAGCTACAGATATTCCCAGTCGGCAAACAGGGCCGGTCCGAGGGCAGCCACCCCGTGTTCTGCAGACACAGGGTGCAGGCCCACAAGACAAAATGACAGCAACTGAGACTTTCAGAACCTTCGGCAGCAGTCTGCCATTCCCTGAAATCCAGGGGCAAAGTCACTTTTATTCTTTATTTGTTGGTAGAGATTTCTTTCCTAATAAGGGCCTGTCACTGACAATTTTTTAAATTACTGTTATTTTCCTCATAGTGACAATCAGAGAGCACTTCTGACTGGAGGGAAGAGAAATGGAGTCATTTTTATTTTTACCTGTATACACGTGATCATCATCATACACTTTTAAGAACTGTTCAGTGCCAAACACTGACTCTATAGGAAAGTCTAATTGGTCCAATTTAATAGGAATTAGATGTAACAGATACGCATCTTTCCAAATGAATAATCTAGCAACAAACTAATTCAACTGGAAGGATATTTTCTCAAATGCAAATCTACTTAATAATTTTGGCCTTTTCTTTTTTTTTAAAGGCAAAGATAGTCTTTTTTTTTAAATTAAGATTATTTATTTATTTGAGAGAGAGAGAGAGAGCACATGAGATGGGGGAGGGTCAGAGGGAGAAGCAGACTCCCTGTTGAGCAGGGAGCCCGATGCGGGACTCGATCCTGGAACTCCAGGATCATGACCTAAACCGAAGGTAGTTGCTTAACCAACTGAGCCAACAGGCGCCCCTAGCCTTTTATTTTCTAACAAAAAGCTTAATATCGGATATAGAGGGGGGAAAAAACCCTCCAGCTGAACATAAAAAAATAGCATCTTTAATTAAAACCAAGTGATGGTGTACAACAGACAGGTAATCTCGGACCCCCACCTCTACTCTCAAAGATACTGCCTTTATTTGTAAAGATACCACTACATCCCTGAGTGGCCTTTGAAGACCCAAGCTAGAAACTTCTTCCAAACACACATGGTAGGATACGCTTTATTTCCCTGGAAAAACTGTTAGGTCATCTTCTTTTGGACAGTGTGATCCACAGAAAACTGCCATGTCTCATTTCTGGCATTGGCCACCAGGCAGCTCAAAAGCCAACTTGTAAAACTGTGTCAGAAACCACCGTACAGAAGGCAGGCTGTGATCCTAAAGCAAGCAAACTGTTTCGGTGGCTAAGGAGAACTTTCCATGGCAGAAGCCTTGGAAAAGCTTAAAGCAGTTTTCAATCAGGTGGAGACTGCCATACACTTCTGGGGGTACATCATCCCTTTGTTCTGCAAAAAAAAATCACCTGAATGATCTGTATGGACAGACATACCTTACACAGAGGTCTTAGTGCTCAATAAAGAAGTTTGAGAGGGTTTCCAACAACCAAACCATACTTCTGTTGGGCCAAGTGGCCATAATTACTTAAGACTCTATCAGACTCATTCAACAAAAGCTCTTGAAGAGACCAGAGAAGACTTACTCATGTTCGTACCCTCTACACTGTCCCAGCCCAATCTAGGAACATAGTCATTCCATGATTGTTGACAAATCAATGAAATCATTGGCTAGCATTCTGTCAAAGGCAGAGAGGATAGAGAGGGAAGACAGAGAAATTGCAAATAATGTTCCTAATAAAGTAATTCAGGAATTTTAAATTAATGGAAAAATCACAAGAAAAAGACAAAAAGGAATGAAAAAGTGGGGATTTGAGAGAGAGAAAAAAAAAAGAGTGCTCAAACATTAGTCATCTATTGGGGAAGGCCCGGGCTTTTCCAGTGGGAGCATTTTCTGAAGGGCCCCTATATACACCAACAGTGCTTATAATAATTTAGCTGCTTCAGACCCCTGAGCCACACCTGCTCTGGTTCAGTAGGTCTGAATGCAGATAAAACTGCATTTTAACAAGGGTCACTCTCAGTGTCAAAAAGAAACAGGCCCAAAATGGAATCACTTATGTTAAGCCCCACAGAGATGACCTAATTGTAACTGCAGAGTCAGTCTCTTCCAGGAATGCAACTGAGACTCATCAGTCTGGAATGTCCTGATCTACTCCTGAGGTCTTCTGCCTGCCTTGCCCTAAGGGAAGGTGACCTTGCCTCCTTCTGCCTATAAAATCCTTCCATTTTGTACAGCTCCTTAGAGCTCCCTTCTGCCTTCTAGATGGAATGCTGCCCAATTCACGAATGAATAAAGCTAATTAGATCTTTAAATTTACTCAGTTGAATTTCTGTTTTGTTTTGTTTTAACACAGGTAAGCCTCATGATGGCTTCACCACACTCTAATAACCCATGAACATAAAATCAGTTTCCCTGGCCATATCTCCACCCTCAGTCGTCGGTGAATTCCAAGGGGCTCTAGCTGACCCAGCCAGGACACGGATCACCAGAATTGCTGCTAACCAGTGATTTTGTATCATGGGTATGTCCACAGTAAGCAAGCAGAGCAGAATATATGAAAATAAAGATTAATCATAAAAGAGACTGTGGGCATTTGCTTTCCAAAAAGATCTATTATGCAATTACTTTTTGAAAATATATAAAGTTTTCCTAGTATATATAAAACATGACTCTATCTTTTCAAAAATCGTCATGACAATAAAAAACTATTTAAATTCCTGTTTCCAGAAAACCACTTGTGCATGAGGTCTGCCTTCGTGCCTTTTATATGTAAAATAATTCTGTCGGAAAGCAAACACACAGCACCTTCATTTCAGGTTATCTGAGTTGTTTTGTTTTTGTTTGTTTGTTTGTTTATTAGTTTCAGAGGTAGAGGCAGTGATTCATTGGGTACATATTACACCCAGTGCTCATTACATCACGTGCCCTCCTTAATGCCCGTCACCCAGTTACCCCATCACCCCCTACTCCCCCTCCAGCAACCCTCAGTTTGTTTCCTGTGATTAAGAGTCTCTTATGGTTTGTCTCCCTCTCTGGTTTCGTCTTGTTTCATTTTTCCCTCCCTTCCCCTAGAATCCTCTGCCTTGTTTCTGATCTGAGTCGTTTAAGCCAGACAGGAGGCTCGTGTGCGATGCTAGGGTCTCCAGGGTGATGGTTTCCTACCTGCAACAGCTGTCAGCAGCAGCAATGACGAGGGCACACTGGTGGGGGGGGCCATCCCGTCTCACACAGTGGATGCAGTCTGGCTTCCGAGGAGACCTGGGGGCCTCCAGTGCAGGCTTCCTTTGATGTTTCTTAGGAACCAGATTTGGACTCGGGAACTTCAAAGGAAAATCAGAAAGCAGACAGGAAGGAAGAAAAAGAGTACATCAATGAGGAAACACACAAAATTATTTGTAGGATTTATTCATGTCACTGGGAAGCCTGTCCCGTTAACACCACAGGGCCCTATTCCAGGCAAGCCACCCACCCCAAGTTTGTGCAAACAGAAAGTACAGTTCCTGAGATGAGACAGAGGCTTTCATGCTTCTGTAGGGCCAAGGGCAGGCAGCCCCAAAACGGGCCACTTTGGCACAAACACTATTTTGAGTTAAAAGCAATCCAAACCCAGCAGATTCAGGAAAAGTTCTTTATTGCCTCTTAATTGCCTACTTGTACCAGGAAGAGAGCTATTTTTTTAAAAGATTTATTGATTTATTTATTTGAGAGAGATAGAGAGCACACACACATACACAAACACACACGTGTGTGAGCAGGGAAAGGGGCAGAGGTACAGGGAGAGAACCTCAAGCAGACTCCCCGCTGAGCACAGAGCCTGATGTGGGGCTTAATCCCACAACCCTAAGATCATGACCTGAGCCAAAATCAAGAGTCTGAGGCTCAACCAACTGAGCCACCCAGGCGCCCCAGGAAGAGAAATATTAACAAAGATTCCGCTCTACCTAAGAAACTTCTCTACCTGTGGTTTCCAAACACCTCCTTTCACCTTCCTGCTAGTGGTCTTTCTCCCCTCAGTATTCTCAGACCTCTACCCTCTCTTTAGCTCATCATATAAGCCTCATTGTGTCTGACTGTCTTGGGAATTTCCATGCCTGTGTGGATTCCCCATACGTACACTATTAAATTTGATTTCCTCCTGTTAACTGTTTCCTGTCAATTTGACTCTTAGTCCAGCTAGAAGGACCTTAAAGGGCAGAGGAAATTCTTCATCCCCAACACTTGCTCCCCTTCCAAACCCAAACCTATGAAATAAGATGAAATCAATTATACTACTATATTTTGTCAATTCTATAAGTTACATATTTTCATACTTGACCCCTGGAATCAGGATGTCTTAAGTTGGTCAAGCACTGGGCAGGAAATAGATACCATTGCTTGTATGTACATATTGATTATGCAGAACTGGTAATCTTGGTTTGGAAGAAAGACAGTATGAAGCACTCTTTTAAGAAATATTGCATCCCTAATGCTCATGATGATACACAGGCAATGCTGTGTGGGAAAAACTCAGCCTTGACAAATGATTCAGCAGAAGTAGATCAAGATTGTAGGGAAATTTAAGAGCACCTTACTTTATATTCACTTATAGTTCCTTTTTACCAATGCACAATGATGATTTATGATAAAAATCTGTCCAAATAAATCTATTTAAATGTGCGGAAATTTTCTGACAAGAAAATGATGTGCTGTGGATAACTGACAGGATTTTTTTCTTCCTTAGTGGTATTTAAAATAATGATGCCTCTTATAATCACTACCATCGTAGAATAGACAAAATGTAGTAACACTGGCACCTTATTTTTGTCTGGTAATTTCTTCAATGTGATCTTCATAACAACCCAGGCAATATTATTATCTCTGTTTTAAAAATGATGAGGGGCACCTGGGTAGCTCAGTCGGTTGAGCATCCAACTCTTGATTTTGGCTCAGGTCATGATCTCGGGTTGAGATAGAGCCCCACAATAGGCTCCACACTGGGCATGGAGTCTGCTTGAGATTTTCTCTCTCCCTCTCCCTCTGCCCTTCCCCCCGCACCTCCCTCTCTTAAAAAAAAAAAAAAGGATGAAATTGAAGCACAAAAAAGTTCACTGAGGGGTGCGTGTGTGGCTCAGTTGGTTAAGCGTCTGCCTTCAGCTCAGGTCATGATCCCAGGGTCCTGGGATGGAGTCCCCTGTCAGGCTCCCTGCTTTGCCCCTCCCCCTGCTTGTGTTCTCTCTGTCTGTCAAATAAATAAGTAAAATCTCAAAAAGAAAAAAAAATGTTCACTGATTTGTCCAAGGCTGAAAAACCAGTACTAGTGTTACTGGTCATCACTAACTCAGGAAACACATGGGTGAGCCCTGGTGCACTGCCTCAGCTGTTCCCTCCCAGGGAATCTCAAGGATGCTAGACAAATAGAAAGCAAAGTTCCTGGCTGGGCTTTCCAACACTGCTGCTGAACAAACTCAGGTAAACTTATTGTAAGAGAAGCCAATAACTCAAGAGAGAAGGGTTTAGAAAAGAGAATGGAAGAGATTTACTTTGGGGGCCTGCAGCAGGTGCAGGTGGCAGGTTCAAGCCCTAACACCTGACCCCTCTGCCGGCAAGAGAGACACCCTCAAGCCCTAACACCTGACCCCTCTGCCGGCAAGAGAGACACCTTCTCACAGGGAGAGAGGTTCAGGGGGTACGTGCAAGAGAGCAGGCAGACAGCATGTGATCAAAGATGGGGGTCGGCAGATGTTCAGCACACGATCATGGGTGGGGAAGGGGACAGGTGGGGTAGGGACTTCTAGGCATTCCATCACTATTAGGGCTTTTCTGGCCTGGTGGTTGGAATGTTCCAGTCACTACAAAATATCTTCGCCAATGCGTCAGAAATAAGAACAATGGGTTTCAGATAGAGCATCAGTTAAGGGGTCTTGTCTATTTCTGGTTTTAACTGTTGGGGTCTAGGGTTGAGCAAGAGGACTAGCTGACACTAGGAGGTCTGGACTCCAAGAACTTGCTATTTCAAGTGTGTAACAAAGGCTTCCAGGAGGAAGCACACCTGGATAAGGGCTTCCTAATGAGTGTGTCAGAACTTTGCTGTGGGTTGCAGGTTGCTATGTTCTTGTAAAGGAGATTGTGGTTCCAGTTCAAACCATTCTTTCCCCACCCACACCTTTGTTCCCTCCCCTTTCACACATACACTCAGCCTTTTAGGAGAATACAAGACTCCTTGTCTTCCCTCTTCCCACCGCCCTTTCTAGAAGCAACACAGGACATTTAGAATTTCAGAGGGTGGAGGGGAGGGATAACAAAGAATGGGGCATGCCCTGACACAGACCTCCCGGCCCTCATTCAGGAATGATGTGGTGATCTAGGGGACAGGAGAGGTTCAAATGACAAAACTAAAACAATTTCAAAATGAGTGTGATGTCCTTTAGTCAAGGGAAAACAATCCATGGACTGGGGGCATACAGTGCCTCACAATCACTGCAGCAGCCTTCCCAAGGGGTGTGGGCAAGAGCAAGTTCTATAGAGCATGAAGGGGAGAATTTGTCACCCCAAAGCATGCCACTTTGGTGTGAAGATTATTTTGAGCTAAAGGTAATCAATACCCAGCAGATTCAGGAAAAATTCTATACCTCCCCCTCAATTGCCTACATTTACGTTGGAAAGGCAGCCACTTCCAGGAAGAGAGCTATTACTAGAGATAGTTTTTTTACCTAAGAAACTTATCTGTATAACAGGGCAATCTTTGTTTTTCAAACATCCCCTTCTTTCCTGTAAATGGCCTTTCTCCCCTTGTATCCCTAAACCGCTACTCTTTTCCTTAGCTCAGGATGTTATATAAGCCTTAACTACCTGGCTAGCTTTTTGGGTTTCATATTCTCATATTTTTATGGGGCTCCCACACATATGAAATTAGTTTTTCTCCTGTTGATCTGCCTTATGTCAATTTGATTATTAGACCAGCCAAAGAACCTAGAAGGGTAGAAAGAAAATTCTTCTATTCCTACAGGCATTAGAAGAGGCAACAAGAGAAAAGGGCATGACTGGCTAGGAAACAGGGGGAGGGATTCCTTAGAAGGCTAGCAGGAACTGTTTTCTAGGGTAAGGTAAGCTCGCTAAAACTGTTTGAGGACTGTGATTGGTGTATGTTAGGTGTCCTTGACAGATGTTTCCACAAGTGCAGGCTGACTTAGGTTTAGATTTGTGATGGCCTGGGCCACTGGGGCAGCCTCCATTTGTGGGTCCTCATAACAGATTTACTTTATCAGAGGCACCTGGAAAGGATGAGGAGTCTACAGACAAAATCAAACACAGCATTCTATGGAAGGAGGGTTTTGGAACTGCTAGACCTTGCTTTTGAGTCTTCATCAGGAAACAACTCAAATCACGAGGATGCCTCCTGTTCAGCTTCGCTGACAGCTCTGCCATCGACCCCTTGGAATAAGGCTGCTGCCCACCCTGCAACCATCACTGGTCCAGGCCCAGGGGAGGCCGAAGGTGGCCTCCAAGGGCCTGGTGTTACTGAGTTGACCATAGACTACGAGACCAGAAAGCAGTGCAGGTGACCTAAGGAAAAGTCAGGAGATGGCTATAACCCTTCTCCATGTCACAATAACAGAGGGCATCAGAACACTAACCTCCATAAGGTAAAGTAGGGAATGTCAGCATTCAGTAAGAGTCCCGCAAGCTTCCTACCTAAGACCCCAGAAGAAGAAAACCTGGGAGTGCAAACAATTTGCCACCAATAACTTCCTTTGTCTCCAGCAAGGAAAGTGTGGGTTGAGAGGCAAGTGGATAGAAGGGAAGACCAGCCATCTCCCATCTGCAGTAATTGACCAGTCTCTACCGGAAAGGCAAGAGAAGAGCAGCTGGGGCTCCAGTAACAGCATTCAGTCAGCTGCCCAGGATGCTGCCCCAGAACAGCAATGCTGCTGTCAGCCAGGGAGAGTTGGTCAAGAATCCCATGGATAAGGACCAGTCCTCTACCATACCATTAGGTACCTTCGGCCAAATTAAGAAAAGGCACCGCTCTGGGCAGAGACCACTCCAAAGGTTCACAGTTTGGCAAACAGACTGCGTGCCAAATTTCCAAGCCCTCAGTGCTTTGGCAGATACCCTTGTGCAATGCACTTTCACAATTACATTGTGCCTGGACAGGAATTCATTGTCATTTGCTCAGTGGAAACAGTTCTCAGTAACAAGTGCGTTTCCTAGTCTCAATACCATAGTTAAAGTTCTCTTTATTTAGGACATTAATACGAGCAAACAATGGACCTCCATTTCCTCAGCATTAACCGGCATATGGACCAGATGTTACCAAGTCTTTTCAGCTCTAACACTTTATAAATTTTACGTTTTTAAATACATAGGTAGTAGTTTGTGGGTTAAATTATGTTTTGACATATCTTCCTATTTGATCCCCATAACAACTCTCTCTAAAGTAGTTCTTATTATTTCCATTTTACATGAAAGGAAACCGAGTTTCAGAATCAGATCTCAAGCCTTCCCTGCAGCAGCCCTCGTCCACCTCTATGGGTCTGGAAAGTAAGCACATTCCACTCTGAGTTCCTTAACAAGACCTTCCTGACTTGTTCAGTCTCTGAATTGCCAATTCTCTTAAAAAGGGTCATGGTCTCTCCTGCTGCTTGCCTTTTGCCCACCTTCCTGTTGTTTTACGTCTTCAGTAAAGGGAAAGAAAAATATTAAAGAATTCACATAGAAAACCTGTCTACCTTCCAAAAAAATTTCCATCAAAGGTAAGGTTGCATCTGAGTGATAAAATAGGACTTTTCAAATAAGGCTTTACAAGTTCAAAACATTATAAATAGTACAAACCCATATATCCTTACATAAACTCTGCATGGATCAACTTTATACACATAAAGATCTGAAAGAAATTCCCTTCCCAAGGTGAAAATTGGTGAGAGTAATTTTCTTCCTTTTCATGATTTTTTTCCTCCTCCTTTTTTCTTCCTTTCTTACCTGTATTTTCTTTCTTTTTCCTAAATCAGAACACATCTTACCTTTGCATTCATAAGATAAATTATAATTTTCATTTTTAAAGAAGGCTTAGGTATTTCGACATGGTCATTCTAACATGGCAGCTATTTAAAAAGTTACCAAGTGGTGTATAGAATGGATATTTCTTTCTTCTTCTTTTTTTTCTTTTAAGATTTTATTTTTATGTAATCTCGACCCCAACATGGAGCTTGAACTTACAACCCCAAGACCAAGAGTCACGGGTTCTACTGACTGAGATAGCCAGGAGCTCCTCAAATGGATATTTCTGGCCTGTTCTTAAACCTCCCTCCTTCTCTGAGTGTCTTGTTGTCCATGACCACTAGAACATGCTGGAAGCCTTGACCCAAATGCATTCTTTCTCTTTGGATGATAGTGATGATTCAGAGATGAGGTAAGTAAGGCTCAGGAATAGGATCAGAGAATGAATGAGTAGGAATGGGGTGAGCCCAGGTGTGAGCAAAGTACAAAAGTATTTCATCAAGCAATAACAGAGCACTTCTTGTGCCAGGACCTGGACAAGAAAGGGATAATGAGCATCAAGGATGCAGAAAGAGAGAGACTCAAGGATAAGGTGGTGGTGACCATGGCCAAGACTGCTCCTTGTCTATGCAGTGAACACTCTTCCCTTACTCCTTAGGAGTAAGACTCCGATTGTTACTTGGAGCACCAGGGTACCCACCTACAGGACTACATTTCCAACCCTGCCCCCTCTGCCTGCCACTTAGTGAGGCCATGACAGTCCGTTCTGTTGGCTCAGATACAAAAGGAACTGTTGGATAGGGCTTCTAGGGAAACCTCTTTTTGCCTTCCTCCTCTCTCCGTCTTGCTGCTGCCTAGCGAGGGCATGAGGGCCAGCGCTCCAGCGGCCGGCCCTCTGCAACCATGGAGAAACCTCGGGAATGTAAGCCGGTTCTAGAAAGCATGGACAGGGAGCTGCCGGAGCAGCCCTGGGCCACCAACCTTTGAGCTTTTCTGAGGAGGAAATAAACTTTTATCTCCTTTAAGCCACTGCCTATCTTGAACTATTATAAGGACCTAGATGTCATTTTAGTTAATAAGTAACATTACTCAGGCTTTTTTGTTGTTGTTGTTCCGTTTATGGGCTATAAAATGCTTAGGTTCAGGTAAGCTCACAGCAGAGACACAGTAACAGCTGCTTTATGGAATGTCAAATGACAAAAATAACACAATTTAGCAACAAGTTTGAGGTCCTCTATTCAAGAAAAAAACAGTCCATGGATTGGAGGACTACAGTTCCTCACAAGCAACGGAGCATTCCTCCTGAGAGGTTGTGGGCAAGAGCCAGTCTTACTGAGCATTAGAAGCAGCAATGCTTAAAAGGGCATGAGAGGCTGGGAGGTTGGCTGGGAGCTCCGGTATCTCCTTCTAAGGCTAGCAGGTCCTATTTCCTAGGTAAGGTAAGTTAGCCAAAGCGGAGTTGGAGGACTGCCATTTGTATGTCTTAGGATTCTTTGACAGGTGTTTCCTGTAACTTAGGTTTAGCTTTGTAATGTGGGCTGGTCCAGGGGGCAGCCTCCATTTTCTGGGTCCCAATATATGAATAACTTTATCAGAAGATTTCAAATACAGGCACCTCGGTGGCTCAGTCCGTGAAGCATCTGCCTTCGGCTCAGGTCATGGTCCCAGGCTCCTGGGATCAAGCCCCGCATCAGGCTCCCTGCTCAGCGGAGAGTCTGCTTCTCCCTCTCCCTCTGCTCCTCACCCCTGCTTGTGTTCTCTGTGTCTCTCTCAAATAAATAAAATCTTTAAAAAAATATCTTAAAAAAGAAAAGAACATAAATGATATAACAGAAAAGTGTAGCAACAATAGCAAACAAACAAAAATAATAAAAACCAGAAGACCTAGGAATGAATTCACCAAGATACTTGCCTATTTTAAGACTTAAAAATGGAAAGTTGTGGGAAACACAGGAAACAAATGGAGAAATGAATAGATGTTCTTGAATAGATAGGCTCAACATCAGAAATGTCAATTTTTCCTAAATTAACCTATACATTTCTATGTTTCCAATAAGAATGATGCTGGCAGAAATTTTAATTGGGGGAATAGGAAACTAGACAAAACTGATTACAAAGTTCACATGGGAGAATAAACAAGAAGGGGAGGCAAGAATTTTTTGAAAGAGAAGAGAAATAAGGGGAAATTAGTCCTACCAGACAGTGAAACATACTATAAAGTGACAATCATTAAAACAGACTGCTATAGGTGCAAAAATAGGTAAGTGAATAGAATACTCAATAAATGGGTCCAAATATTTATAAGACTAAAGGACATGATTTAAAATGGCATCTCAAATCAATGGGGAAAGATAGATTATTAAAGTAAATGATATGGGAAAAATGGCTAGCCATTTGAAAAAAATAGTAAGTTGTATGCCTACCTCACACCTTACACTAAGATAAATTCCTAACATAAAAAACAAAACCATAAAAGCACTTTAATAAACCATGGGATTGGTTTTTGACAAAGGTATCAGGGTAGTTCAGTGTGGAAAGAACAGTCTTTCCAACAAATGGTACTGCAACAACCAGGAATCAACATGCAAAATAACGAAATTTGACATCTACCTCACACCATATACAAAAATCAACTCAAAATGGATCAAAAACCGAAATGTAAGAGCTAAAACTATAAACCTACTAGAAGGAAACATAGGTGTAAATCTTTATTGTCTTGGATTAAGCAACGGTTTCTTAAATATGACACCAAAACAAAAACAACAAAAGAACAAAATAGATAAAATGGACATCAAAATTTAAAATCTTCTGTGATTGAAAAGACACCATCAAGAAAGTGAAAAGACAATCCATAGAACGGGGTAAAATTTCTGTAAATCACATATCTAATAAGGAACCTGTATCTAGAATATATAAATAACTCTTACAGTTCAATAATAAAAAGACAAATAATTTTCCCAATAGGCAAGGATCTGAACAGACAGTTGTCCAGAGAAAATGTATAAATGGCCAATAAG
Organism: Phoca vitulina; assembly: GCF_004348235.1. Taxonomy (NCBI): domain Eukaryota; kingdom Metazoa; phylum Chordata; class Mammalia; order Carnivora; family Phocidae; genus Phoca; species Phoca vitulina. Next base: position 23,577,527 of record NW_022589734.1, read on the forward strand.
CACATGAAGCCATGCTTAACATCATTAGCTATCAGGGAAATGCAAATCAAAAGGACAAAGAGATACTACTTCACACCCACTAGCACAACTAATATCAAAAAAAGCAAACAATAAAAATGTCAAGGATATGGGGAGAGAGAAACCCTCATACATTCCCGGTGGAAATGTAAAGTGACATGGCCACTCTAGAAAACAGTCTGTCAGCTCCTCAAACATTAAACACACTTAGCATATGATCTAGCATTTCTACTCCTGTGTGTGTATCCCAAGAGAAATGAAAACACATGTCCGCATAAAATTTGTGCATGAGTATGCACTGAATTATTCACAATAGCCAAAAGGTAGAAACCACCCCAATGTCCACCAACTGAAAAATAACATGATGTGATATATCCATAGGTGGATTATTATTCATCAATAAGAAGAAATGAAGTACGGAAAAAAATTAAAATATTATGCTAAGTGAAAGAAGCCAGTCAGAAACAACCACGAATTAGATCATTCTGTTTATACAGAATACGCAGAACAGACATCCATATGAACAAAAAGTAAATTAGCGGTTGCCTGGGTTGGGAGACTGGAGTAAAATGACGAGCGAATTCTAACAAGCACAGGATTTCCTTTTAGGTAACGAGAAAGTTCTAGAACATATTGTGGTGATGGCTGCACACCTCTGTGAATACACAAAAAGTTACTGAACTGTATAGTTTCAACTGGTGAACTGTATGCTATATGAACTATAGCTCAATAAGGCTGTTTTTTTTTTTTAAGAAAAACTACAGGAGACTATATATAATGATATAACTATATAATCTTTGAGTGAGGAAGGCTTAGGAATGATATGAACTCAGAAGTCACAACAACAAAAAAATATGGGGACGCCTGGGTGGCCCAGTCGGTTAAGCGTCTGCCTTCGGCCTGGGTCATGATCCCAGGGTCCTGGGATCGAGTCCCACATTGGGCTCCTTTCTCAGCAGGGAACCTGCTTCTCCCTCTCACTCTCTCTGCTTGTGCTCTCTCTGTCAAATAAATAAAATCTTTAAAAAAATATGAATAAATTGATCCATTAATAAAAGGTAGATATAAATAAAAATTTTCATAGAAACATCACCATATATAAAGTCAGTGTCAACAACAAAGTGGGAAAAATATTTGCAACTCACATTACAAAGAATAATTTCCCTAATAAACAAGAATGCCCTCAAATCAATAATCATCCAAAAGAAAAAGTCCATAAACAGACAGAACGCAGAAAAGAAAATATAAATGCTTTTTAAATACCTCAAAAGAGGCTCACAGTCAGGAATAAAAAGGGCTATCATTTTGTCACCTACGAGATGGTCATATATGAAAAAACCTTCCCACCTTCTTCTATCGGTGAGAGTCTGGCCACCCAGGCGTTCTCAGTCCTCGCTGATGGGAGTGTAATTGGCATAGTGTCTCTGGAGGGCAGGGTGGCACTTCATCCTTCCAGCAAGCAATCCCACTGCTGGGAATTTATGGCATGAATATGCCTGGGCACTTAGGAAATCATATGCAAGCAGGTTACTCCTGGGTATAATACTGGTATTAACCAACAGGCTGGAAGCAACCAAACTTCTATAAGGGGGGAAGCAGTTAAATAAATTACAGTCTGCTCCTAACATGAAATCCCCTGCATTTGTGAAGAAAGAGAAAACTCTTAGCGTGCTGGCATCTAGCAAGATCTATTGTTACGCGAAGAAAGAAAATGCAGAATAGTGATTATGGTCTTTACTATTTATGCAAAAAGGGAATGGGGTGGGAGGAAATATAAATATGAATTTGCTTGAAACTGAATTACCCTCTAGAGGAATATACAAGAAACCATTAATATTTATTATGACTAGGGAGAGGGCAGGGACAGAGCCTTTTTTTTTTTAAGCAAATAGCCTTTTGTACCCTTCGATTCCTGTGAATGTCTTTAATATCTTATAAATAAATAAATTTAATATTCTTGCTATTCTGCTTGGTCACTGGAGGCTGAGATCCACCGGCATCGAGAGCCTCAGTAAACCACAACAGCAATAGAGAGCCCGCATGAGGTTACACTCAGGAAATGTGTGTGACACACAGAAGGAAAGGGGATGAATAGGGCAGCCAGACTTAACAAATACGCATACAGGATTCCCAATTAAATGTGAACTTTGGATAAATCACATTTTTTTTATCATGCAATATTTAGGACATATTTATACTGTATTTTATCAGGCAACTCTAGCTAATCAGAAACACAATTAGTATATGTTCCTCCTGAGAAGAAGGTCTACATGCACAACACTATCAAGAAAAAGAGCTGACACTGATTCTTCACGCACGGAAGTAACAGCCTGACCCAGTCATTAGGCTGAATCCCCACTGATGTATGAAATCATTTAATGTAAGCACGAACAGCTTGTGAACAAAAGAAAGAACACAAGGAGTTACCATCTTTCAAGGGAAAGGGAGAAAGAACCAAAGTGAGGGAAAGACTGAGCAAGCCAGTCTGTGGAAACAAAAAAAGGGATGTTTTCATATTTTAATTTTCAACTTTTTAAATTCAGCAATCCCAATTTCAAAGAGATACAATTATCGTGGTTCTCGGAAATATTTTTTCAAATCCAGCTGACAGCTTGCATCTCAGCTGGAGCTGAGTGTATAGAAAAAATAAAATGCTGTGTGTGACAGCCAGAATCCAACACTTCTGATATTTACTTCCTAACAGTCTCGGTTTCTGGGTAAGGTTTGCCCACAGTTATCCATCTCACTGCAATGGAGCTCACTTTGATCCTGGAGGAAGTCACTTCATTAGCTGTCACCCATGAACTCAGGTCAAGGAAGAACCACCCCAGTGGCCAGTGGCCGGCTTCCCAGGACTGGGATGGACTGGGATGGACTGGGATGGACTGGGATGGACTGCTTACACGTCATACAGGCTGGTTCAGATGATGACAGGAGGCGGTGTTAAAAATGCCTGGACAGGACAGACGCCTCAGGACGGGACAGCGAATTGGTTACACCACCTCTCCATTTACCCTCCTCCTCCCAGTCTTCTTTCTGACGTCCGTACGTCCGTCAGTCTCCCCACACTCTCCCTATGCTGCCAACATCCGGCTCAAAAGCCTGTTCTTCTAAGATGCCTTCCTCAGATTCCCAAACAGCCTCCAAGCCGAAGTCACTGCTCCCTCCTCAGGAGATGTCCCAAGGCTACGTTATCACCACAAGTAACACGCTGTATTAAAAATACAATTAACACCTAAAGTACTACTTATTTCATCATGTCCCCAACATTGTACAGGCATTAGTTCAGTGCTCTAACCCCCCCCACCCCGTTACATTTATCATCCCCATTCCTTAGATGGTGAAACTGAGGCTCAGAAATACTAAGATGTCCAAGAACTGGAATGCAATCCAGGTGTCGCTGATACCAGAGAATATGTTCTTCCCACTACCGTGTGCTGCCTTATGGCTCTCTGCACTGAAAAAAAAGGCAAAGTAAGTTTTCTTCTAAGTTAGAAAAGCAATAAATATCTACAACAGAAAATCTAAGCAACTAGGTGTAGCAGAACGAGCCTGCGTTACATGCCAGTCCCTCTGTCACTCCTCCTGCCAAGTGACCTCACAGTGCCATCCCTGGGCATCTCAGAGCCCAGTTTCCACGCATCACATTGTAAACTACAGGGCAGGGACTTGGACGGGTTGCCGTGCCAACCCCAGGGACTGGAAGAGAGGTTAGTCCGTGCCAGGAGCTCAGATGTAGCGAATGGATGTATGCATGAATGAATGAATGGTCAATCTCTCCTGGAGTAAGTGAGTTTGCGTGTCATCCTCGTGCAGGGGCCATGCTCATCTTCTCCGTAGCGTTCTAATTTCAGTAAATGCGCTGCTAAAGCGAGCACTCTCCTCGAATAAGAGTTAACTGCAATGCGTGACTTTAAAATTCAAATAATTATGAATTTTTAACATGAATTTAATTATTTTATGTTAGACGCCTTTTTTACTTTGGTTTTTATTTGCATACATGCAAAATGATATATGTATATTGCAGCACTGTTAATAATAACAAAAGCTTGGAAACAACCCAAATGTCAATGTCAATTGACAGGAGACTAGTTAACAGATTATGATCTATCCAGGTAATGGAATACTATGCATCTGTAAAACAGAATTTTATAAACACACACACATATATAATATCTATACACTATATGGATACATACATTCATATATACTATATATGCATATATAACATAATATACAATGTATATGCATAAATATACGTGTGTATGTACTGTGTATGTATTACATACAGTACACATTACACACTACGTGCATCAATACATAACACATGAATACATGCACACACACACACACACAAGCATATATATTATATACACACACTGATATTATTAGAAGATCTTTAGATATTAAATGAAGCAAGCAAACCAGGTCAGTGTCTACAGTACGACACCTTTCTGAAGAACACTGGATTCCTGCTTGCTTGTATTTGCAAAAAGACATCATGGACACGTATAAAATCAACAAAGTGACAGATGTGGAGGGTGGGGAAAGGAACTGGAACAGAACACAGACGAGGGTAGGAGCAAGACTTCTCACAGAGTATGCTTTTAAATACGTTTATTCTAGGTAATGTGATATTACCTCTTATCTTTTTAAGTTAATCCGTTTTAAAGGCAAGGAGAACTCCAAAACAGCCTCCCTCCCCATCTCCAAGGTCTGCTCTGAAGGAGCAACCAGCCACTTTCAACACCTGCAGCTCTACTTTCCAGTACTTGCCTTCACTTTTAAAATACAGTTCTTAGCATTACTTCTTTTTTTAAATTTTTTAAATTAACATATAATGTATTATTTGTTTCAGGGGTACAGGTCTGTGATTCATCAGTCTTGCACAATTCACAGTGCTCACCATGGCACATACCCTCCCCAATATCCATCACCCAGCCACCCCATCCCTCCCACGCCCCATCCACTCCAGCAACCCTCAGTTTGTTTCCTGAGATTAAGAGTCTCTTACGGTTTGTCTCCCTCTCTGGTTCCATCTTGTTTCAATTTTCCCTCCCTTCCCCTATGATCCTCTGTCTTGTTTCTCAAATTCCACATATCAATGAGATCATATGATACTTGTCTTTCTCTGATTGACTTATTTCGCTTAGCATAATACCCTCTAGTTCCATCCACGTCATTGCAAATGGCAAGATTTCATTTTTTTGAAGGCTGCATAATATTCCATTGTATATATATATCACATCTTCTTTATCCATTCATCTGTTGATGGACATCTGGGCTCTTTCCATACTTTGGCTATTGTGGACATTGCTGCTATAAACACTGGAGTGCAGGTGCCCCTTCGGATCTCTACATTTGTATCTTTGGGGTAAATACCCAGTAGTGCAATTGCTGGGTCGTAGGGTAGCTCTATTTTCAACTTTTTGAGGAACCTCCATACTGTTTTCCAGAGTGGCTGCACCAGTTTGCATTCCCACCAACAGTGTAGGAGGGTTCCCCTTTCTCCGCATCCCCACCAACATCTGTCATTTCCTGACTTGTTAATTTTAGTCATTCTGACTGGTGTGAGGTGGTATCTCATTGAGGTTTTGATTTGGATTTCCCTGATGCCGAGCGATGTTGAGCACTTTTTCATGTGTCTGTTGGCCATTTGGATGTCTTCTTTGCAGAAATGTCTGTTCATGTCTTCTACCCATTTCTTGATTGGATCTTTTGTTCTCTGGGTATTGAGTTTGATAAGTTCTTTATAGATTTTTGGATACTAGCCCTTTATCTGATATGTCATTTGCAAATATCTTCTCCCGTTCTGTCGGTTGTCTTTTGGTTTTGTTGACTGTTTCCTTTGTTGTGCAAAAGCTT
>NW_022589734.1:23583809-23737850 GCF_004348235.1 Phoca vitulina
AAGATTAGTTGACCATAGAGTTGAGGGTCCATTTCTGGGCTCTCTATTCTGTTCCATTGATCTATGTGTCTGTTTTTGTGTCAGTACCATACTGTCTTGATGATGACAGCTTTGTAATAGAGCTGGAAGTCCGGAATTGTGATGCCACCAGCTTTGCTTTTCTTTTTCAACATTCCCCTGGCTATTCGAGGTCTTTTCTGGTTCCATACAAATTTTAGGATTATTTGTTCCATTTCTTTGAAAAAAGTGGATGGTATTTTGATAGGTATTGCATTAAATGTGTAGAGTGCTCTAGGTAGCATAGACATTTTCACAATATTTGTTCTTCCAATCCATGAGCATGGAGCGTTTTTCCATTTCTTTGTGTCTTCCTCAATTTCTTTCATGTGTATTTTACAGTTTTCTGAGTACAGATTCTTTGCCTCTTTGGTTAGATTTAGTCCTAGGTATCTTATGGTTTTGGGTGCAATTGTAAATGGGATCGACTCCTTAATTTCTCTTTCTTCTGTCTTGTTGTTGGTGTATAGAAATGCAACTCACTTCTGTGCATTGATTTTATATCCTGCCACTTTACTGAATTCCTGTATGAGTTCTAGCAGTTCTGGCGTGGAGTCTTTTGGGTTTTCCACATAAAGTATCATATCATCTGCAAAGAGTGAGAGTTTGACTTCTTTTTTGCTGATTCGGATGCCTTTTATTTCTTTTTGTTGTCTGATTGCTGAGGCTAGGACTTCCAGTACTATGTTGAATAGCAGTGGTGATAGTGGACATCCCTGCTGTGTTCCTGACCTTAGGGGGAAAGCTCTCAGTTTTTCCCCATTGAGAATGATATTCGCTGTGGGTTTTTCATAGATGGCTTTTATGATATTGAGGTATGTACCCTCTATCCTTACACTGTGAAGAGTTTTAATCAAGAAAGGATGCTGTACTTTGTCAAATGCTTTTTCTGCATCTTCCCTTCTGTGTGAAGAAAAAATTCTCTCTTAAGAATTGGCAACCACAGGTTTGGTCAACCACAGGTTTTCATTGCAAATTTGGTCTCCCAAGAGGAGAAATGAGCTTAAAGTGGACCTGGGTTGCCAGTGACCACGGGTACCTGGCAGGGGCAAGGATAAATCCTTTCTGGAAGAGCTCTCCTTAACTCCCAGAGAGAACCCAGACAAACTTGAACTTAGAATTAAAAATTACAAAACATACAGGCACCCTCAAGAAAGGCAACAGAAAAGACAAGAGGATTAGGTTTCTGTGCTTTTCAGACAACAGAACTCTGGCAAACAGAAATAGAAAATAAGATGTTTAAAATGTTTAAGGAAATAAAATCACTAATAAGATGTAAGATTTGTATGACAAGAACACCCTGACGGATTTGAAAAATAGCCAAGCACAAATTCTAAAAATAAGAAGATATCATCTTTGCTATCAAAAGCTCAATGCAGGGGCGCCTGGGTGGCTCAGTCGTTAGGCGTCTGCCTTCGGCTCAGGTCATGATCCTAGGGTCTTGGGATCGAGCCCCGCATCGGGCTCCCTGCTCCGCGGGAAGTCTGCTTCTCCCTCTCCCACTCCCCCTGCTTGTGTTCCCTCTCTCGCTGTGTCTCTCTCTGTCAAATAAATAAATAAAATCTTTAAAAAAAAAAAAAGCTCAATGCAGGGGGCGCCTGGGTGGCTCAGTCAGTGAAGCATCTGCCTTCGGCTTGGGTCATGATCTCAGGGTCCTGGGATCAAGCCCTGTGTCGGGCTCCTCACGCAGCGGGGAGTCTGCTTATTCCTCTCCCTCTGCCCCTCCCCCTGCCCTGCTCTGCTCTCTCTCCCTCTCTCAAATAAATAAAATCTTAAAAACAAAAACAAAAACAAAACAAAACAACAAACCCAAAAGCTCAATGGATAGCGGGCATCTGGCTGGCTCAGTCAGTAGAGCAAAAGACACTTGATCTCGGGGTCCTGAGTTCCAGCCCCATGTCATTAGGTGTAGAGATTACTTAAAAAAAAAAAAAAAACTCAGTAGATGGGTTAACTAGCAGACTAGACTAGGCAGTGCTGAAGAATTAACGAACTTAGAAAGTCTTATCTGAGCAAAGACTTAGAAGAGATAGGAAAATGAATCATGTGGGCATCTGAAAGAAGAGGATCGAATGTAAAGGCTTTGAGGAGGGAACGTGCCCTGTATTCTAGGGACAGCAAGGAAGCCAGCCTGGGAGAGAAGGGAAAGCCCCAGAGCGTAAGGTTAGGGAGGCAGCGGGAGGCCACTAGTTTGGATCCGTATGAGAGATCTCTGACTAGTCCTCTGAAATGGGAAGTGCTGCAGGCTTGGGTCCCTCGGCTTCCGTGTCGAAGGCAGCATAGGGGTCGAGGGCAGAAAGAGAGCGACAAGGTAGTAATCCAGGTGAAGAAGCAGGTCAAGGAAGTAGTCCAGGTCGAGGGCAGAGAGAGCCAAGGCAGGAGCTCCTGCAGTAATCCAGGTGAAGGACGGTGTCCTGCAGCAAGGTGTTAGCAAGGTGTTAGTAGTGGAACCGAGCAACTGGAAGAAAGGCGTGGCCAGACCCAAAATAATGCAACGCATCCAATCCAGGTGGAGCCGCTGAGCAGGCCACGGAGAAGGATGCCCAGAGGGGCGCCTGGGGGGCTCAGTCGTTAAGCGTCTGCCTTCGGCTCAGGTCATGGTCCCAGGGTCCTGGGATCGAGCCCCACATCGGGCTCCCTGCTCGGCGGGAAGCCTGCTTCTCCCTCTCCCTCTCGCCCTGCTTGTGTTCCCTGTTCTCGCTGTGTCTCTCTGTCAAATAAATAAATAAAAATCTTTAAAAAAAAAAAAAAAAAAGAAAGAAAGAAAGAAAGATGCCCAGAGCTCAGAGGAGAGAGGAGCTGGAGAATCATGACCATATAGCTGGTGTTAAAGCCACAAGACTGGTTAGTTTTCATCTTAGCTAGAAGCTTCCAAAGAGGCGAGCCTGTTCAGTTTTACCCTGAAGGAAATGCTGACCATCCAGAATTGTGTTTTGCTCTTCCTATCCTCAACCTATCCCTCAGGACCTCCTAGCCTTACGCCTGTGCAGACGACTTACTGCCTACTGCCAAGTCTCTCTGGTATTTCATTTCACAGCAAGAAACGGAAGCAATGCATCAGCCAGAGCTGACACACCGGATGCTGAGAAACACCGAGCTACGCTCACCTCTCCTCCTAGGGGGTCTCACTCAGGTCCTCCGCAGCCCCTCCCGCGACTCCTTTTCTTCAGGTTTCCTTTAGGTTTCTATAAACCCAAGCTTCCAGGAAAGGCATTGGCCACGACCAGTATGGAAGCCCTAAGGTCTTACTCTTTGTGAGGATGCTAGCAATTTTGTAAGGAGATTCCTGGGCACCAAAGGAGCCCCTTGCAGACAGCGGAGGTATGGGAGACCTGTGGGGCACAGGTACTTGTCTTAGGTTCTCTAATCACAGCCACCACTTAGCACCGCCTCTGTTATCATCCAAGCTTGAGAGAACCAGGCTGCTGCAGTAACAGACCAAATACCCAGGGGTTCATGGTTGGAATGAACAGAGGCATGGTTCCATCCTTGCTGTTCAACGTGTCTGATCTCTATACAGAGGCAGATCCTGGCGGCAAGGACCACCATTATTGTGAGGACTGTCCAGAGATGGCGCACAGGCAGCAAATAATTCACACTAATCTTTCCGGGGGGAATCAGCCTCATTAATAGAACTTTGGCAAGCTACGAATGAAAAGAAAACTTTCTAGTTCAAGGTGGCAGACTGCACATAGGTCTATTTCCCCTTTCTAATGTTCCCAGTAAAAAATAAAAAATACAAAGAGAGGGAGAAGGCAGGCAGGACATTTGAACAGATGGAAGAAAAGGGGAATCTGAGACATAAAGATGAATGACCTGATCTATGAGAAACAGTGCAATGCAGAAGGCGAAATGGTCGAAAGGAAAACGGAAGATGACCCTTAGAAGATAAATGGAAAAACCCTGTCACTCAGAATCCATCTGCACAGCTTCATATATCCCTTCCCAGAGTAGAGATGGAAATGTAAAAATTATGTTGCCCAGACGTCCTTGCACGTAGGATTCTGAATGCAGTTTAGAACCACTGAGATACACTCAAGTGAGATTTGGAAGTTGGAAGTGAAGCCGTGGCCCCCTCCTGATTTCCCTCAACGTGGAAGGAACAGTGAACTGGTGGGGGTTTGCCACCTGGTCCTGACCTACTCAAATCTGCGCTCAGCCTTGAGACCTGAACAGTGCAGCCTCCTATGACAAGTCCTGTTTTCCTTTTACGTCTCTATCAAATTGTCCACCGAGAACGAGAATAAAAATAGCGCTTTCCAGAGAAATGATGAAGTTACCATGTCAACCTCATACCATATACAAAATAAATCTTAGATGAATTACAGACCTAACTGTGAAACACAAAGTTTTAAGATTAAAGGAAAATATAACAGAAATATCTTTATAACTTCTGATTAGGAATAGCTTTATTAACAAGACCCAAAAAGCAAAAAGTGTAAAGAATATATAAATGATTATATAAAAATTTGTTCATTCTCAGATATCTATTGATTCCTCAACTTGATAAACAGAATCTATGAAGACTCATCACTAACATCGTATTTAATGGTGAAAGACCTTTCCTCCAAGATCAGGAACAAGATTGGGATGTCTGCTCTCCCTACTTCTATTCCACACTGTATTGGAGGTTCTAGGTGGGACATTAGTAAGAAAGTAAAATAAAAGCATCCAGATTAGAAAGAAAGAAGTAACAATATTTCTGTTTGCAGATGACACAACATCACATACAGAAAATCCTAACGGGTCTATGAAAATACAGTTAGAGTTCAGCAAGTCTGCAAGACAGAAGATCAATATATAACTCAACTGTATTTCTATAGCAATGAACAAGAAAAAATAAAATTAAGAAGCATCATAATGAATGTAATGAATATAATGAATAAATATTTGGTAATAAATTTAACAAAGTGTAAAATTTGTACAGTGAAAACTACAAAGTATTTTAAAGAAATTAAAGAAGACTTAAATGAATGGAAAGATAACCTATTTTATGGTTTGGAGTACTGAACATAAGACAGCAATATTCCCCAAACACAATTCCTGTCAAAATCATGACTGTCTTTTTTGCAGAAATTGATTATAACATTCATACAGAAATACAAGGTACCCAAAATAGCCACAAAAATCTGGGGGAAAAAAAGAACAAGGTTGAAGGAGTCACACTTCCCAATTTCAAAACTTACTACAAAGCTACAGTAATCAGGACTATATGGCACGGGCATAAAGACAGACAAATAGATTAATGGGATAGAATTGAAAATCCAGAAATAAACCTTTACATTTCTGGTCAGCTAATATTCAACAAAGGTGGAACAATTCAATAAGGAAAGAATAGTTTTGGGGCACCTAGATGGCTCAGTCATTAAGCGTCTGCCTTTGGCTCAGGTCGTGATCCCAGGGTCCCGGGATTGAGCCCCGCATCGGGCTCCCTGCTCCGTGGGAAGCCTGCTTCTCCCTCTCCCACTCCCCCTGCTTGGGTTCCCTCTCTCGCTGTGTCTCTCTCTGTCAAATAAATAAATAAAAGCTTAAAAAAAAAAAAAAAGGAAAGAATAGTTTTTTCAATAAATAGTGCTGGGAAAACTGGATAGCCACAAGCAAAAGAATGAATTTGGACCCCTACCTCACACCACATACAAAAATTAACTTGAAATGAATCAAAGGCCAAAATTATAAAAGTGAAACCTGTAAAACTCTTGGAAAAGAGATATATGTATCCTTGTGATCTTGGATTAGGCACGGTTTCTTAGGTATGGCACCAAAGGCACATATAACAAAAAGAAAACTAGACAAAATAGACTTCACTAAACTTCTAAACATTTGTGTTTCAAACCATGCTATCGAGAACATGAACACACAACTGACAGATGGCAGGAAATATCTACGGACCATATATTTGATAAAGGACTTCTACCCAGAATTACAACTTGACAATAAAAAGACAAATAGCCCAGTTAAAAAAAATGGGTGCAGGATCTGAATAGACAATCTCCAAAGAAGATACACAATTGACCAAAGAGCACATGAAAAGACGCTCAACATTATCAGTCATTAGAGAAATGCAAACCCAAATTACAATGAGATACCCTTTCACACCCACCAAGATGGCTATCATCAAGTATCTCTAATAAACAAGTCTGGAAGATGTGAGGAGATTGGAGGCCTTGTACATTGCTGGCAGGGATTTAACGTGGTACAGCCTCTCAGGAGAACAGTCTGGGCCCTTCCTCAACTGGTTAAGCAGAGTTACTAACTCCATTCCCAGGTATGGAGTTGGAAATACATGTCCACACAAAAACCTGTATGGGAATGTTCACAGTAGCCAGAAAGCAGAAATAACCCAAGTGTGCACCAACTTAAGAATGGATAAACAGGGGTACGTGGGTGACTCAGTCGGTCCAGCAGCTGACTCTTGGCTTCGGCTTAGGTCATGATCTCAGGGTCATGAGACTGAGTCCCACGTGGGGCTCTGCACTCAGCATGGAGTCTGCTCCAGATTTTCTCTCTCTCTCTCTCCGTCTGCCCCTCCCCCTGCTCGCAGGCGCACTCTCTTAGACAAATAAAATCTTAAAAAAAGAATGGATAAACACAATGTGGATTATAGCGGTATATCCATACAATGGAATGTTGCTGGCACTGGAGACGAGGTCCTACCACAACAGGGATGATCCTAACAACACTGCGTCAAGTGGAAAAGCCAGTCACAAAAGGCCTTGCACATGTTGTATGATCCTATTTATATGAAGTGTCCAGAATAGGCAAATCCATAAAAATAGAGAGTAAATTAGTGGTGCCAGGGACTGACAGGAAGGACTGCTTAATGGGTATGAGGTGAAGAAGATCTCTGAAATTAGATAGGGTGAGGTGTGTGTATCTGTGAATATACTAAAAACTACTTAATTATATAAAAGACTGAATTTTGTGGTATGTAAATTATATCTCAATACAGCTGTTATTTAAAAGAAAGTGTATCAGGGGCACCAGGTGGCTCAGTCAGTTAGGTGTCTGCTGTTGGCTCAGGTCATGATCCGGGTGGCCTGGGACCGCAGAGTCAGGGTCCCAGCTCAGAGGGGAGCCTGCTTCTCCCTCTCCCTCTGCCACTCCCCCATGCTTGTGCTCTCTTTCTGTCAAATAAATAAATACGATCTATAAAAAAAATAAAATTTTTAAGTGTACTGAGCACCTACATATGCAAGGCAGTATTCTAGGTTCCTCCCTTGAGGAGCTTATATTCCAGTGGGAGGCCCAGATAAAGTGTGTCCCGAGATACAAAAAGAGTTTGCAGGTTTGACTGTGCAATTAGTCTTCGTAAATCATGCAGAATTGTAGAGACAAAGAAAGGTTCTAGGAGGAAAAAAAAGAGGTCCTAGGAGGCTTCTAAGATATGAGTTCTGATTTTCAGGAAGGCAATAAAGGGGATTTCTAGAAATTGCAGATTGAGATCTGGATGCCAAACTCCAGGACACTGTAGAGTGAGACACTGAACAGATCATTCATGAGCACTTCAGAAAGGAAGCAACGACCAATTCCTAAGTGTGGTCTTTCAGAGTAGGACAGGTGAGCCAAACTCGACTGTTTTTCTCTTCCTTCTACTTTTCTGCTCTAAATTTTCTATAATGATAACAGTAACATATCTTTAGTGACAAAAGAGGACTTTCTCTTCTTTTTAGTTGGCTATTGTTGGGATGGTGTCAGAGAGAAAAAATGCTGTAAGCATGACAGGCTGTGTGACAAGACACCCTCTGCATGCGGTGGAGAAAGGCACCATGAGAGATCGCTGACAGCTGGGGGCAGTGATTTCCTGCTCAAAATTTCTGCTGAGGATTTAGAGCTCAGTCATAGCCATGGATGGAACCACAGTGAGAATAAATTGGGAGGGAAGGTGGTCAGGTCTGGGTGAACGTATTTATTTCCCTCCCACTTTCCCTCCTGCCTTCCTTCCTTCCTAAACAGATCAGGATGAAGGAATGAATGATACAGGGAGGGGTCCACAGCAAAGAGCCTTCCTAAGTCATGAGCCGTGGCCCTGGCAGAATTAAGAAACCAACCGGATGGGGCGCCTGGGTGGCTCAGTTGTTAAGCGTCTGCCTTCGGCTCAGGTCATGATCCCAGGGTCCTGGGATCGAGCCCCGCATCGGGCTCCCTGCACAGCAGGGAATCTGCTTCTCCCTCTCCCTCTGTCTCTCCCCCAGCTTGTGCTCTCTCTCTGTGTCAAATTAAAAAAAATTTACATAAAATTATCTGAAAAACTATTAGTTAATACCCACAAATGATCTGGAAGAGGAACATTTAATTGTGTGGGTCATTTATATTCATTATTCAAAAAGTATTAAAGACTACAAATAACAGCATAAAAGTTCACCAGAAGAGTGGGGAAAAAACATGTAGTGCTAGACAGCATCAGTAACGAATGTAGAACATAAGCAATGAAAATATGTAAATAAATCAGTGGAGTTTTGCCTTTATCAAGTCTAACTTTTTCTAGAAGAAGCACTGGTTGGAAATGCCATGTATTTTCACTTTTTATTTTTTTACTTTCAATGCAATAATTTTTCAAAGTAACCCTCTGTTTTCCTGTCTCCTAGCCTCGAAGTTCTCTTCTTTAAATTGCTTTAATTTCAATACGTCGTATTTGATTCATACAAAAGTCACGAAACGTAAAATCATCCTGCAGGTTGTTATTAAAAGCCTGGACAAGGTCCAAAATGCCTTCCCCATTTCTATGTCCCCATTAGGTACTCATCAAAGTACTTATTTATTTGATATGATCCTTGCATTTTACCATCTGTGTTCGTTTCCTGGGCTGCTATAACAAAGTCCAACAAACTAGGTGCCTTAAAGCAAGAGAAATCCATCCTGTCACAGTTCTAGAGGACAGAAGTCCACAATCGAGGTGTCAGTAGGGCCGTGCTCCCTCGGAGCCTGGGCACAGCCCTTCCTGGTGCTGGCTGGCAGTCCCTCCCATCCCTCGGCTTGTGGAGACAACCCTCTGGCTCTGCCTCTGCCGTCCCGTGGTGTCCTCCCCGTGTGCCTCTACGTCCACACCTCCCTCTTCTTACAAGCCCATCAGTCCTATGGATTACGGGCCCACGTTGCTGACCTCGTCTTAACTCGATGACATCTGCAAAGGCTCTGTTTCCAAATAAGGTCGCATTCCACAGGTAGAGAGGTTAGGACTTCACCCTATCTTTGGGTGGGGGGGGGGGCGGGAGACAGTCCAACCCGGAACGCCATCCTTTGTACTTTTCAAAAGATGGGCTTTCTGGAATTTGCCCCCTTATCCTAACCCATGGAGTGCCAAGAACAGAGAGCATTTTCCAAGTGTAGGGGGGAAAAAAAGCCAAATATCTTATGGTGAGAAGAAAGAGTAATTCTGGCCATCGGATACTAGGGGTTTTCTTCCATCTCTGCAGGCCAACTGACAACCAAGGTGGCATCCATGACGAAGGAGCTCGGAGCATGTGAAACATCTGTTCCAGAACATGGATCCTTTGTCCCTGAGCTAAAATTTTGATCCAGGGGCTCCTGGGTGGCTCAGTCGTTAAGCGTCTGCCTTCGGCTCAGGTCATGATCCCAGGGTCCTGGGATGGAGCCCCGCATCGGGCTCCCTGCTCCGCGGGAAGCCTGCTTCTCCCTCTCCCACTCTCCCTGCTTGTGTTCCCTCTCTCGTTGTGTCTCTCTCTGTCAAATAAATAAATAAAGTCTTTAAAAAAATAATAATAATAGAAGTCCAATGCACTAAAAAAAATAAAAAACAAAAAATAATAATAATAACATTTTTGATCCAGGGAATAAGTATGAGTTTTAAAAATTACATACTGCAAAACCCCGAAGAGGTATACCCTAGAACTGGCTTTTCTTGGTTGTATGTGTGTCCGTGAGCTCTCCCCGGACGGAGCCTTTAAACAGCATAGCAAAAATGTACACTGAAAAAGTTATAATCAAATCATACTAACGAATGACTGTTTTCTTCTTTTAGGTTCTCCTTCCATTTATTCAATATGTGTACATTTACGTTACCAAAACCATCATCTGAGGTTAATACAGTTCTTATTTTCACTTACTCGTCTGTCAGAAAAATGACTCTTCATTGTTACATTCTGCATAACTATTCTTTTTTCGTTATTTTGCAACGGTTCCACTGAGGTGATTATTATAATTTACTTCACCATCTCCTTACTGTTCAACAATTAACATTGCTTCTGATTTTTGACTTATATAGATAATGCTGGAGTGAAATGCTTCTGCAGGCTCAGAAAAAAAGCCAGTCGCAGGTCTCCTGCCTGAGGGACAGGAAAACTGCGCCAAGGGGCCTCATCCTGGAGACCTGCGTGCATCTGCTCACCAGCATCTTCCTGCAGGCTCAGGCCGTGCCAATCGCTGTCCCTTGTGCGGTTTACTGACAAAGCTAAGGCGGCAAACTCCTGCTTTCCAGAACTAGCAAGCTCAAACAACACAGGGCTGTGTTTCTATTTCCACTCAGCCACTGAGGCTGCCCGGGATGTTCTCTTCTTTCTATGATGCCTCCTCCAGGACTTCGCAGTCACAATGACAAAAACTGTCTGCGGAGGCAGCCTTCAACCTCAGGGGTGACGGCGGGCCGGGGTACATCATCTAAACAGCTCGGATTCAAGGAGTCAAATAAACAGTAGTGCTAGGAAGGAACTTGGCGACTTCCTGCTCATTTGGGGCGTGACTGGATAAAGCAGGTAAAAGAACAGTTCAAAGGACAGATAGACAACATTTAGAGATAGGGTATATGCTGGGAGGAAGAAAGGTAAAAAGACAGTTACACTTAAATTTATTTGTGCATCGATCGGCCAACTGCTAGAGTAAATATTTTACCATCTTTTCTAAACTGCTGCAAAATTAAGACACTGCCTCTCGGCCCTCACACTGTAAATAACACCACTTTTATATTCCTGGAGACACTGCTCCTACATTTAGAAGAAAAACTACAGCAGGTAAAGCCTTGAGTGTACATCATGGGGCTTTAAATAATCTCCCTAATGATGGGAATAGCTCAGTTTTCAATTGGCTCAGCACTTTTATTTCTCCCTAAATTCAATTCTTACCTAATGGGGTCATCACTGCTACCTAAGCAAATGCTTTGTCCCGTGCTATAATAATTAAATTTGCACCTCTCGAACACCCGGCAAGGGCAGGCCGGCAAGCGGGCAGGGAAGCCCCATCAGTACTAGGTGATAGCCAGGTCCCGGGGCTCAGAGCTTGGTGTGTCCATGAAAGCAAATCTGCTTTGTGTCAAATTCTGAACACAGCTGGTGATTACTGTAGGGTCCACGGGTGGGCTGCCCCCAAATGTGCCACTCTGTCATATTGATTATCCTGAATAAAAGTTACTTAAAAGACAGCCTGTACGACCAGGACACGCAGACCTTTCTCCATCTCCCGTGTGAAAGGTACCCTCCCCGTACCAGGAGGTGAGGAGACATCCTTAGCACCAGAGACGGGCAGTTTAGAGCCTAGAAGGCTGCATAAACACCTCTTGTTACTGTTTACTAATTTACCACCCCAGCCCAAATTCTGTTTAGAATTCTTCACTAATCAAAGCTTCCAAAGTTAAGTTTTCTTTGTCCTATCAATTTCTCAAAGATTTATTGTCTCTTTGTCTAAAATGTATAAAAACTGCCTGCCTTGGTCATTTCTTTAGGTCTCGGTTTCATCATTGGGCCTCCATGTACACATGTAATAAAACTTGGATTTTTTTCCTCCTGTTAATCTGTCTCTTGTCAATTTAATTTTTAGTCTAGCTGGAAGATCTTGAAGGGTAGAGAAGAATTTTTCCTTCTCTTTGTTACTAAACTTCTGAATCTGGCAAGCCATTCATCAACTCGGAGACTGTTCAGTCTTTCAATTCTATTTATCAGCAGGCCTATGATCAGCTAGCCAAAAAGTTTTCCTTTAGGATTTAACTTCTTGGCATTAAGTAAATAATTTGTTCACTTATTCCCTATGGTAGCAAAGGGAAAAAAAGTAGAATATTGTCAGCTATTAATCTATCCTTCTAATTTTTTTTTTTTAAAGATTTTATTTATTCATTTGAGACACAGAGATACAGAGAGAGAGAGAGCATGAGCAGGGAGAGAGGCAGAGGGAGAAGCAGGCTCCCCGCTGAGCCAGGAGCCCGATGTGGGGCTCGATCCCAGGACCCTAGGATCATGACCTGAGCCGAAGGCAGACGCTTAACCATCTGAGCCACCAGGTGCCCCTTAATCTATCCTTCTAACAACAAGGAAATAAATGGTTTGTAATATTTATCATCACCATCATCAATATAACAGCCATTCATAATAGTGCTTATATTCACAAGGTAATTTTACATACTTCACATCATCTGAGCCTCCCCATAACAATCTGAGAGGTAAGAGATTGTGATCCTCAACAGGTGCGCAGAGTATTCTGTCTGAACTGGCCGAAGTTGTGTGGCTCACCACTCAGGAGTCAGTTTCCAATTTCTCCAAAATGAGCCTCGAAGTTTTCACCGGGTAGGGAACATCCTCACCGGCAAACGAAGGAGATGGAAGGAGATCTAGACAGTATGTTCAGCTAGGGGCCGAGCCAAGAACGTAAAAACTTGGCAATGTTTCAGTACCATATTCTATGCTCTAACTTTCTCCCCTGGAAGCTGATAAAGTGAAATAAGTTATAGAAAACCTGTGCCAGTCAACACAGAGGATTCCCCAGGACTTCACTGGCAACAGAGATAATGCCTTACAATTACAGTATAAAATGACGCCCTATTAGGAGATCAAACAGATTTAAGGGAAACACAATCCAGCCAGTGTTGGGTTTTAAACACAGAAAGGGCAATGGTGTGGAATGGGGAGTGAGCAGATTCTGTGGGGCCCCCAAGGGCAGATCAGGGAACAAGGGGGAGAAAATACAGGCAGAGAAAAAGGACCGACCCCCCCCCCCCACATTTGTCGGCTTTCTAAGAATCATACCGGTGAAATGGTGAGATGTTTCCGCGTCATTAAATCCACCGCATTAATGAAAGAAACACGGACATTAGGGTTAGTATGACCAGGCCGGTGACGACCGACTAGAAAACTTCTTAGAAGTAGGTGCATCCCTGCGCAGCAAACAAATACACAGCTTGACGGGCACGAACGCTGAGAGCCTGTTCCCAGGCGTGGCCCGAAGCATGACAAAGATGTGACAGAGGCTCAGTCTCTTTTTCAACACAATTACAAAGACCGTACTGAGACACATGACCGAAGAGATGAGTAAGTGGGGGTTAGACGTGGTTGAAAGACGACAGGGCGTGAGGTTCACAAAGAAACGGAGTATGAATTAAAACTCAGCAGAATGCTGTCAAGTACTTAATAGGATTCATTTGTAAAAAAAATAAAGAGGCAAAACTATATAAGGATATTTGGGGAATTAGAAGAAAAAGCAAAGGTAGATTCTAATACTCATTTATAGAACAAAAACTATCTAAAATATAAGAACTAAAATGACATTTCTTTTTTTTTTTTTAAAGATTTTTATTTATTTATTTGACAGAGAGAGACACAGCGAGAGAGGGAACACAAGCAGGGGGAGTGGGAGAGGGAGATGGAGAAGCAGGCTTCCTGCAGAGCGGGGAGCCCGATGCGGGGCTGGATCCCAGGACCCCGGGATCATGACCTGAGCCGAAGGCAGACACTTAACGACTGAGCCACCCAGGCACCCCTAAAATGACATTTCACTATGGCTTACTCTATAACAAACTAGGAGCAAAAAAAAAAAAAAAAACCCCAAACAAACAAAAAAACCCAAAACAAAACAAAAAAACAACCCAAAAACAATGGGATGGCAATTATGACATAATAAATACTATCATGACAACTATATGTTACTCATGAGGAGGAAGATTTACCAGAATGTTCAAAAGACTAACAAAATAATTAATGCCAGGGGCGCCTGGGTGGTTCAGTTGGTTAAGCGACTGCCTTCGGCTCAGGTCATGATCCTGGAGTCCCTGGATCGCGTCCCGCATCGGGCTCCCTGCTCGGCAGGGAGTCTGCTTCTCCCTCTGACCCTCCCCCCCTCATGTGCTTGCTCTCTCTCATTCTCTCTCTCTCAAATAAATAAATAAAAAATCTTTAAAAAAAAAAATAATAATTAATGCCAATAGTGAAAAAAAATGAAGGAAAAGGAGGGAAAACAATCTGGTTTCAAATGCAGGGGCAAAAGTAAGTTGGGACAGTTAAGGAATTAGACACTATGAAAGACAAGGCAAAATATTCAAAATATTCAAAAATATTCAAGTTCCACGGAATTAAAAAGTGTTCTCCAAACGGCATTAATTTAACCCCGGTTCTGAATGAACTCGGTGCTAAATGCTGGGAATACACAAACAAGGCGGGTTTGCCGGGGACTGGCCTGGCCGACCAGCATGGGGACCCTCCTTCCAACAGAGGAACGGCCAGGCAGGACACAACACACGCACACTCCCCATAACACACACTGCCACAAGCCACGTGAGTTCTAGAACACGAGGTCTTGTTTTATCTGCGGCAGTCTCTTTTTCTGGGGGATAGTCCGTGCTCTAGAGAAGTGGTAATCCACAAAGGATGATAAAAGATGTACAAGTAATCTTACCAGACCTGCCAAAACCAAAGGAGGAGCACCACAGTGAAGACTGAGGCACAAGGCTGACGGTGGCCCTGCGTGCAGTCAGGAAAATAGTCAGGGAGACGAACTGTAATCAGCAAGGGGGACAGGCAAATTCTAAGGCGGCCTCGTGACACTCATCCAGGGGTGTTGCTCCCGTGATTACGTTAGGATTCCCGGCAAAGATAATTTTGCAGATATAATGAAGGTTACTAATCAGTTGGCTGGAAGACAGGGAGACCGTCGGAATAATCCGAACCTATCATCAGAGCCCTTTAAAAGAGTTCTCTCCCTGTGCTAACAGAAAGGGAAGTCAGAGAGAAGATACGGAGCATGACAGAAACATTCCGTTGCTGGCCTGATGATGAAGGGAGCGATCTGGAAAGAACCCGAGAGCTGCCTCTAGGAGCTGAGAGCCAGGGCTGGGACAGCTGTCAGGGAAGGGGGCTCTCGGTCCTAGAGGTGCAAGGCACGGGCTTCTGCCAAGAGCCTGAATGAGCTGGGAGCACAGTCTTCCCCGCAGCCTCCAGAGGAGAAGGCGCTCAGCAGATAAGCTGATGTGGGTCTAGGGAGACCCTCATTCATGCTAATACATGGGTGTTGTTTTAAGCCCCTGAGTTTGTGGCATTTTGTCCTGCAACAATAGCAAACTGGTGCAGCAAGAAAGACGGTGGACATCCACTGACATCATGAAGTACTATGGAGAGCCTCACAGAGGCCACCACAGCCTAGAGAGACCAATGAACAGGGGCCAGGAGAAAGCAGAAGCATCCCATGGTGAGATGGAAAGCAACCGGGACTGCCCGGGCATGCCTCTTCACGGGGACTCAGTGTTGGGAGTTTTAGCTCTGTTCCCTTCCAAATGACCTTGGTAGAATTATGTTAGCTGTTGGAAAGGACCTTCCCAGGACCTTCCATATCCAGGCTAACTGGAGTATATGCATATACAACAAATCTTTTTTATTAACACATGGATAAACTTCTAGGCAGAAGCAATGCAAAATCTGTCTCTCTCTAAAATAAATAAATGAATCTTAAAAAAAAAAAAGGGAGAATGGTCAACTGAGTGGAAGAAGACTAGGATAATAAGGTCAAAAAGTTTCTTCAGATTTGGGAAGAGCAGGTTCAGCATAAGTGGATAGAAAAGCCCAATGCAAGAGGGGGAAGACTAGCTAGTCAGCAGAGACGCATAAACACATATAACAGGGACTGGGGATCTCAGTCCTATAACGAGAGAGGTCTTTTACTCCAACAAAACGTGAGGCATGTGACATCTAGAATTTGGAGGTTTTGTAGCTTTAGGACAAGGAGGTTGAAGATACTGAACTAACAGAAAATATTTCAACCTCCTGATAAATACAAATACACTTGAGAGAGATGATAAAGATAATAGTTCTTTTAAAGGTAAGACATCTTCAGAAGTTATTCTGAAAAAATTTTAAAGAAAGACAAGTACGTTCTATTGACCAGAAGACAGTGTGGTTATACATCGTCTACTTCGGTTTAATGACAAAAGCCAAAAAAATGGTAAGGTATGCTGATAGTCACAATCCTAGAACAGTAGGATCATCATCATCCTAGAAAGGTACAACCTCCTCACCTCATGAAGAAACATACTGCAAAATGTAATACATAAAATTTGTGGGTGGCAACACCGGAGTCAATTTGTTAATTTCCCCTTGATTCTCATAATTCTGGTGCTTTAAATTATGGCATGGAACAACGCCATCTTTAAAAATTCATGTTGAGGTCTGAATTACACCCTTACTCTAGCTATACTGCTTAAATTAAATAGATGTTTACTAGAATCCCTTGCTTTTTTTGAACTTGAGGAAAAGAATGTGCAGCTGGTTGGACATAGAAAAACTTCCCAACAGCTAACATAATTCTACCAAGGTCATTTGGAGGGAACAGAGCTAAAACTCCAACACTGTATCTTTATCTACCTGTGTATTACTTCTTCAAGAAGCTTTGCTCTGAAACTCAAACATCCATTGTTAAAAGACTCTGAAAAATGATGCAAAAGTAGATGTTATTTTGGCCTAAGCCTTTTTACCGCTTAGCAGAAATAAAATAATTTCTCACTATTGAATTCACATGAATAGTGTCTAAAAATACAGATTTAAAAAAAAAAAAAACAGAACAAGAACCTACTAATTACTCTAGGCCTACTAAAGCAAAACTCCCTCCTTCCTTGTGGTATTACTTATCTGGAATTACATGCCTTTAAGATTGTGATTATATTTAGCCCTGTTGTTTTGTTGTTATAACAATACTGCAAAGAAAAATTATGCATTTTATGATGGTTTGACACTATCAGTCAGAACAAGCTTTTGTCACATCAAAATAATTCTTAGTGCCAAGTTATTTTGAAGACAGAAAATACTCCCTAAAAAGAAAACTTATTTCAAGAATGATAATAACTTTTATTGATGTGTTACTGCATGCCAGGCAGTGAGCAAAGTGCTCCTATCAGTATTACTTTATTTAATTCTTAGAGGAATTCTATTAAGTAGGTCCTATTACTACCGCCATTTTACAGATAAAGAAACTGAAGCTTAGAGGGATTAGGGAATTTGCCAAATGTGACACAGCCATAAAGTGGCAGGTCCACAACCAAACCCAGGCCACCTGACCTGGCAATCTACATCAACTGTCCCCCAACGTGAAAGAGTCGTGCCTCGCTCTACATATTTATTTAAAGAGAATGCGTCTTCTCTGCTTGGCTAGAAAAAAATTAAATCAAGAAAATTTGACAGCAAATCCATTCTTTTACATTAAGAAGTTACCGAAGCTCTCTTTTGACTACTTTTAATACGTAAAGATTTTGGCTGAATTATTTTTGTTTTTCTGAAAGAAAATTAAGGCCCCTCATGGCAAGGTGTGACTAGTCTACTGTGGTTCTAAAAAGTCTTGATATATGTTCACATCTCCTTCTCAAATTACAGAGGAATTCATTTTTCTCTATGACTCCTACATCTGTGACTGAATCGATTATCTCCAGTTTTCCTCATTTATATGAAAAGTGATGTAAAATAATAAAAACAAAATAAAATCTTGTATTTGCCATAACTTCAGTGGTCTCCATGATTGTGGTGGTCTTATCATAAACAGTTTGAAGTGTTCAGACAGTGAACATGCATTTCAGGAATAAAGGAATAAATACCAAGGTTCACCTCAGAAATCCTTGTTTTTTGAGGAGGGTTGTCTACAATTTGCTTTTTCTATTACCAAAAACATCATTCAACTTTTTTACGTAAGCACTCTTTAAACCACTAACATTTAACCCACAAACAAAAATGTTCGGATAAAGAAACCAACAATAAAAATGGACATGAGTATGTGTATCATATTCTTTTCTCTTTCCATATAATTAAGAGAAAGGATGATGGAAAGAATGAGGACTCTCCTAATGTCAGTCCGATGCTCTTGATTAATAATACCTTGATCAATAGCCGTTCCGTGGAGCAAGTTCAAAGGGAAAGAGAGAAAAGCCACGAAGAGGTTTTAAGCTTCAGATTACGGGAAGGCACAGAGTCAAAAAGGCATGTAGCAGACGACAGCAAGCATCACATAAATACTACTAAGCGGAGTTCAAGGACGCGATCCCACAGGTCTAAGATGCAATCCCCAGGCTGGGGACAGAGGTGCCCCCCGACCGCGCCCTACTCAGACCCCGCCCAGCGGCGCCGCAGTCGGGGGCCGGCGCTTGTCCCGGCGTCCCGCGGAGCCCGCGGACACCCACCTCCCGAACTCAGGGCGTCGGGACTGTCTTCGGCACGGCCTGGCCCCCTGCCGCCCCCGCCCCGCACCAGCCGCCCCAGTCGGCGCGCCGAGCCGCACCCGCCCCGCACCTGCCCCGCACCCGCCCCGCACCCGCCCCGCACCTGCCCCGCACCCGCCCCGCACCCGCCCCGCACCTGCCCCGCACCTGCTCGGGGTCGGCGTCATGCGCCGGCCTGGCGCGCTCACACAGCCGCCCGCACGCGCGCCGCCGCCGCACAGGAGGGGCCGCCCCGCCGAGGGGAGCCCTCGCCGGCCGTCCCCACGACAGAGCGCCGGAGCAGCGACGCTGGTCCAAACCCGGCTCCCGCGGAGGCGACCGCGGCGCGCTTACCTCCAGCGGCGACCGCGAGCCCGGCGGCCGCGCCGGCGCCCCGCCTGCGCCCAGCAGCAGGGTCCGCGGGGCTCAGCCGCTGTGGGACGACGACGCCACAGCTCGGGACCCCCGCCCGGCCGCCGCGGCAGCCTGCGGGAGCTGGGGCAACGCGCGCCCGTGATTCAGCGCCTTTTCGTCGCGCGGTTACCACGGCGACGCGCGCGCACGCGCCCCTAGCGAGGGGCGGGCCGGTCCCCGCCCAGCTCGCTGCTCCCGGGTGCGGGGCACCGAGCAGAAGGCTTTTGGGAGGGAGGGCAGCCTGTATGCTCACGCCTTCTCCTTCGCCAACCGCTTCCCTGGCACCATGATCCTAGACGGCCAGGGGGATGAGCCCCCTTTCATATGCCCGGGCCAGAGAGGTTCGAGGAAGCCAAGAGCGCACCACCTGGGTTAAAGACCCTTCGCGAATGTGTCCCCCGAAGGGAAGGTACCCCACACGCACAGGCCCCGCTCCTCCCGCGGGAGCCTCTTTGGGCCCTACTATGTCTTGAGCACGTGCTACTTTCTGATTTAGGTTTGCCGGTGCTGGATGGGGTCCCGTCAACTCCATGCGTTGTAAGTTAACTAGGTGCCCAACGTATTTAGACTGCACTGGCGTCTATGGGAAGGTGATGATCTGAACCACAGAAAAGTCACGAGGAAGCCTCTTTCTTGCATTTATTCTGTTTTCTTACCATAAAGATGCTCAAGCATCTAGGTATGGTAACATAGGGCAGAAAAAGAAGCCAGGGCATTCCTCGAGCATTCCTAGCGCATTCCCATGCCTGGGAAACATACAGCACTGAGCCTCACAGACCCGATGCGCAAGCCCCTGCTAGGCTTCTCGATGGCTGCAGATAGGCCTTGGACGACTTACATAATCTTGCTAAACCTGTCTCCTCAATTATAAAATGGAGATAATAGCACTCATATAGGACGATTGTGGGAATTAAATAATGAACACTGAAAGAAAAACCTGTCCAGGACTGAAAGAATGGAAATCAGATTGGACCAAAAAGAAAAAAACCCTGCCATTCATCAGGCTTGGAAGACACAGATGAAGCCAGAAGCAAGTTAAGAGGAAATCCTGTTTCTCCCAAAGTCATGCAATCAGGATGACTTCCCCAGATATCAGAAGAACCTTAAGAAACTCCTCTTAAACTCACACCATAAATGACTTAATCCTCTCTGTAAGTGACTATTGCTTTCTTACCCCAGACGCCCCCCTTGCTTTGCTATTCCCACCCAGACTGGCGATGCCCGGTCGCTACGCTCTCCTCTACTCACGAAAGAACCCAATCTCTAGTTAACCCCTTTCTTTTCCAATCTGCCTCTGAAACAATAACCCAAGACCTTCACAGCATCCTTCAATGGGAACCCACACCTTACAAAAGGTACTTCCCTTTCTCCTCTCACCTGGCATTCCACAATATCCTGAGTGCCCTCTCACTGCACCAACAAATCTTAGACAACAGGCTTGTTCCCAAAGATCTTTAATACACGTGGGCTTAGCCCAGAATGTTCAACTTTTAACATTTTTTAAATCAGTGCCATTACAATGAATACCTATTTTGATACACATATAAATTTAGAATCTATTTTGGTACTGCATGAAAATGTTAGTCTGCCTCCCTAGGACACTAATGCTAGGACCCTATCCACTTCTCATCCGCATTTAATGGGCATTTTTTGAGCTCTTGCTACATGCCAGAGACTATAATAAATATTAAGGGTAAAAGTATGTATCCTTAATACAGCTTTTCTGACTTCATCTGCTCTTGTTTATATGCTGTTGGTTGGGATATTTGTCTTACCAAACTGTACAAGAAAGACCGGAATTACTCTATTTTGAAGGTCGGAGAAACTGAGGTCTAGCAAGCTTCAAGTATATTCCACACCAGGGACAAAGAGGTGTTTAGCCTATTGAAATAAATACAAGATTCTGAGTTGGCATTTCCCCAAGGGAAGTAAGGTACTCAGAGCTACTATACTGGAAAAATTTGAGAGCCAAAGTAAAAAAATTCAAGATATTGAAAATTAGTAGGTTCTTAATTCTTGCGTTTGTTGGGAATGGTTTAGGGGTGCCTGTCGGTTGAGCGTCCCACTCTTGATCTCAGCTCAGGTCTCCACCTCAGGGTTGGGAGTTCAAGCCCCTCATGGAACTCCATGCTGGGTGTGGAGCCTACTTTTAAAAAAATTAACTTGTGGGGCAACTGGCTGGCTCAGTCAGAGGAGTGTGCAACTCTTGATCTCGGGATTGTGAGTTCAAGCCCCACATTGGGTATAGAGATTATTTAAAAATAAATAAGTAAACTTTTTTAAAAAAGTGATTTAATTGTTCCTATGCACATCAGTCAAAAATGATTTCTTAGAAATCTGTCATTATAAACAGTAAATGGGAAAGTATTTCACTTGAATGCTCTGAGTCATATAAAAAAATGATGCTCCTGGGGCGCCTGGGTGGCTCAGTCGGTTAAGCGTCTGCCTTCCACTCAGGTCATGATCTCAGGGTCCTGGGATTGAGCCGCATGTCGGGCTCCCTGCTCAGTGGGAGCCTGCTTCTCCCTCTCCTTCCCGCTTGTGCTCTCTCTCACTATCTCTGTCCCTATCTGTCTCTCTCAAATAAATAAATAAAATCTTAAAAAAAAAAAATGCTTTCAAGGTTTTCAAACAATTTGATAATTATTTAATCTAATACACAGTACTATATATTCTATTTTTTATAACCTTATTAGCCTTTCATTCATCTAAATTTTTTTTATAATGTGATGTAAGGTATGGTTCTTTCAACAATTATTCTTCCAAGTGAATAAGCAATTTATGCCAAAAACATCCTTTTCCTATATAAATGAACTATTGCCTCCATAATGTATGCTATTAGCATTCTCATTTGAAATGATTAAATAAGTATAAACAAATCTCCTTTCCATGGTCACTACAAAGGGAATATTATATATAAATTCAGCTTGTCTTTTTTTTAGGTGTTTCCGCTGTTAATTTTGACACCCCTGACGAAAATGAGGCTCTGTGACTTCTCATTCTAATTACTCCCCCGGGCCTTCCTTGTTTACACTGCGGTTGTCAGTGTATGCTTGGCAGTTCTTGGTGGCTTGAGAAGCTTCACAGACGCAGTTTTCTGCCTCACAAAGGTGAGTAGCAACAGTGGGCCAGAAACAGGAAGCAGGTAAAAACTTCAATCCCATCATGGGCACAAAAGCATACTAAAACAAACTATAAACAAGTAAAATTCTTTATTTAAAGTACTTTTTTTTTTTTTTACAGGGAGAAAAGTTTCTTTAAAGCACGTTTAAAAGTGCTCCTTATCCCTCTTCTGTAAAATAATTCCATTTTATAAGAAGTAAAACTAAAAGGCTATTCCTCTTTAAACATTTATTTTTCTCTTAGGAAAAAAGCCCAAATGCAGCTAGAACACCAACTTTAATCATTATCAAGCCTAATTTTGCCTCTGTTGGCAACATAAACAGCGACATGTTGACAAACATGAGTTTTAAAAAGTAAAGGAATTTCAAATCAGAAGATTTCATTTATAGCATACCAATCACGTCCTGTTAGCTGACAAAAATAGAGTCTGCTATATGACAGTTGCCATCTACTCAAATGGACATAATCATGGCTGTTTTCATTTAAGATTACCTGAATTAAAAGATCCAATTCCCCCAAACACAATAACCTCTTATTTTTATTTTTAAAGATTTACTTAAAATATAAACTATTTGGTGCCTGATTTTAAAAATAAAATATAAAGGCTAGCCCAGGGACAACGTGGCCCTGCTTGAGAACCAGCCGGCAGTTCTGAGCAGTATTAGGAGCTCTGACGGTCTTGGTGGCCTTTATGAAGAAGACTCATATTCTATATGCTTTAATTTAAATAAACATCAATATTTAGTTCTGAAATTTAAGGACACAATCCACAAAATAAAAATCACAGTAGTGTTTTCTTCTGTTACAATGATGTAGTATATTAATTCCTCCATATAACCTACCTTTCCAGACAGGTAGAAATTACCTTTACAAAAATCCAGAACAAAATTACTCAGAAGATAGAAAACTCTTATTTGGAAAGCATTTCACAAGATTACATCGAGGTTGCACAGAAGACCCCAGTGATCACTAGGAAATCTACCACAGTCCAGTTTTTCCAACCCGAGGAGGTCCAAACTTTGGGGAACGATATGGCCACTTTCTGCTGCTGTCCTGAAAAATATTCGATCAAAACGAAGCTTACAAGCAGCAGATATTCCAAGATTAGAGTTCATCCGTGTATCCCATGTATACTGGCAATGCTTAGGTTTGCCCAAGAACTCCCAGACATCCAAAATGTTGCTGGGTAAACCACCACATTGGGTGACCTGAAATGAAAAAGAAAACTCTTTAAGATTCAGCCCTTTTTCTCCTAAACTAGAAAAGGTTTCACTATTATGTCTAAGTGCAACATTTCAAATCAGAACGTCACAAATTACTGCCCCAATGCAAGACTATGTATTAATATTAAATATATTATAAAAGGTATTTTGCTGTATGGTAATAAGTAGGTAATATAAAAATACCTAAACAGCCAGAGAGGTCTGGAATTTGCCCTTCTCTTCTGCCGTAAATAGATTCCTAAACTCTGGGTAGCCGATAAAACTTAAAAGGCTGGAAACTCACAGCCTCTGTTATTGCTATTAGTTTTTGAAAAATGAACACAAGTGAAAAGCAGGCAAAACTGTTACTCTATTTTAGTCTATAAATGTAGACATATACCATTTATGTGATCGACTAAGGTCAACTGCCTTCAGTTTCATTTGAAATTTAATATCAAATCCTCCTCCCTCTTCACACTCCAGGATTTTAAAAACACTTCACTGTGGTAAAATACAGGCATACTTCCTTTTATTGCACTCCACAGACACTGTGTTTTCTCCAAGCTGAAGGTCTGTGACACCACCGCATTGAGCAAGTCTGCTGGTGCAATTGTTTCCACAGCATTTGCTCACTTCGTGTCTCTGTGTCACATTTCGGGAATCCTTACATTTCAAACTTTCTTACTATTTCTGTATTGGTTACAGTGATCTGTGATCAGGATCTTTGATATTACTATTGTACTTGTGCCCATATGATGGTGAACTTAATGTTGTGTGTGTTCTGACTGCTCCACTGAGCAGGTTTCCTCTTAGGAAAAAAGCCCAATGCAGCTTTTCCCTCTTCTCTCTCCCTCTCCGTGCCCTGAGACACAATATTGAAATTGAGTCACTTGTCTCCCACTTTAAATCGAAAGCTATAAATTATTAAGCTTAGAGAGGAATGTATATCTAAAGCCAAGATAGGCCAAATTGTAGGCCTCTTGCCCTAAGCAGTTAGCCAAATTGTGAATACAAAGGAAAAGTTCTTGAAAGAAATTAAAAGTGCCACTCTGCTGAACACATGCATAGTGAAACAGCATTGCTGTTGATAGGGAGAAAGTTCGAGTGGCCTAGATAGATCACACCAGGCACGACATTCCCTTAGGCCAAAGCCTCATCCAGAGCAAGGCCCTAACTCTCAATTCTATGAAGGCTGAGAGGTAAGGAAGCTGCAGAAGGAAAGTCTGAAGCCAGCAGAGGTTGGTTCTGAGGTTTAAGGAAAGAAACCATCTCTGTTAACACAGAAGTGCTAGGTGAAGCAAGTGCTGATGGAGAAGCTGCAGCAAGTTCTCCAGAAGACCGAGCTGGGAGAGTTAATGCAGATGTCTGCAACAGCACAACAGAGTGTCAATGCAGAGGAAGCAGCCTTCTACTGGAAGAAGATGCCACCTAGGACTTCTACAGCTAGGGAGGTCAGTGCCTGGCTTTAGAGCTTCAAAGAACAGGCTCTTTTAGGGGCTAATGCAGCTGCAGACTTGAAGTTGAAGCCAATGCTCAGTCCCCATTCCAAAACTCCGAGGGCCCTTCAGAATGATACTAACTCTGTATGGAATTGTTCAATCACTGTATTTTACTCCTGAAACTAATATAATACTGTATGTTAACTGTACTGGCATTAAAATAAAAGCTTAATAATAAAAAAGGATTATGCTAAATCTACTCTGTGTTCTACAAGTGGAACAACAAAGCCCGGATGACAGCACATCTGTTTACAATATGGTTGACTGAATATTTTAGGCCCACTGTTGAGACCTACTGCTCAGGAAAACAAAACAAAAAACTCCTTTCAAAATGTTACTGCTCACTGACAATGCACCTGTTCACCCAAGAGCTGGTGGAGATGGACAATGATATGAATGTTGTCTCCATGCCTGCTGACAGAGCATTCACTATGTAGCCCATGAAGCAAGGAGTCATTTCCACTTTCAAGTCTTATTATTTAAGAAGTACATTTCATAAAACTATAGCTGCTGTATATAGTGATTCCTCTGATGGATCTGGGCAGAATCAATTGAAAACCTTCTGGAAAGGATTCAACATACTAGATGCCATTCAGAACATTCATGATTCATGGGAAGAAGTCAAACTATCAACATGAACAGGAGTTTGGAAGAAGGTGACTCCCAACCCTTGTGGATGACTTCGAGGGGTTCAGGATTTCAGTGGAGGAAGTCACTGCAGATGTGGTAGAAACAGCAAGAGAACTAGAACTAGTGGAGCCTAAAGATGAGACTAACTTGCTACAATCTGATGATAAAACTTGAAATGATGAGGAGTTGCTTCTTACGGATGAGCAAAGAAAGTGGTTTCTTGAGATGAAATCAACTCCTGGTGAAAACTGTTGAAATGACAATAAAGGATTTAGAATATTATGTAAACTTAGTTGATAAAGCAGTGGCAGGGTTTCAAAGAATTGACTCCAATTTTGAAAGAAGTTCTACTGTGGGTAAAATGCTATCAAAAGGCATCGCATGAGCTGGTGCAGCCACTCTGGGAAACAGTATGGAGGTTCCTCAAAAAGTTGAAAATAGAGCTACCATATGATCCAGCAATTGCACTACTGGGTATTTACCCCAAAGATACAAAGGTAGCGAACCGAAGGGGTACGTGCACCCTGATGTTTATAGCAGCAATGTCCACAATAGCCAAACTGTGGAAAGAGCCAAGATGTCCATCAACAGATGAACGGATAAAGAAGATGTGGTATATATATATACAATGGAATATGATGCAGCCATCAAAAGGAATGAGATCTTGCCATTTGCAACGACGTGGATGGAACTGGAAGGTGTTATGCTGAGCGAAATAAGTCAATCAGAGAAAGACATGTATCATATGACCTCACTGATATGAGGAATTCTTAATCTCAGGAAACAAACTGAGGGTTGCTGGAGTGGGGGGTGGGGTGGGAGGGATGGGGTGGCTGGGTGATAGACACTGGGGAGGGTATGTGCTATGGTGAGCGCTGTGAATTGTGCAAGATTGTTGAATCACAGATCTGTACCTCTGAAACAAATAATGCAATATATGTTAAGGAAAAAAAAAAAGAAGATAGCAGGAGGAGAAGAATGAAGGGGGGGAAATCGGAGGGGGAGATGAACCATGAGAGACGATGGACTCTGAGAAACAAACTGAGGGTTCTAGAGGGGAGGGGGGTGGGAGGATGGGTTAGCCTGGTGATGGGTATTAAAGAGGGCACGTTCTGCATGGAGCACTGGGTGCTATGCACGAACAATGAATCATGAAACACTACATCAAAAACTAATGATGTAATGTATGGTGATTAACATAACAATAAAAATTTTTTTTAAAAAAGGCATTGCATGGTACAGAGAAATTATGAAAGCAAGAGTCAAATCAATGCAGCAAACTTCATTGTCCTATTTCAAGAAATGGCTACAGCCATCCCAACCTTCAGCAACCACCACCCTGATCAACATCAAGGCAAGACCCTCTACCAGCAAAAAAGTTTATAACTGGCTGAAAACTCAGATGATGGTTAGCATTTTTAGCAATAAAGTATTTTTTAATTAAGGTATGTACATTGCTTTCTTAGACATAATGCCAGTGCATACTTTAAATAGACTCTAGTAGTATAAACATGATTTTATATGCAGTGGGAAACTAAAAAATTTGTTTGACTTGTTTTATTATAATATGCACTTTCTTACAGTAGTCTGGAACTGAACCTGCAACACTTCTGAGGTATGCCTGTATATGTAAGTTAGCACAGTTCTATGGCACTGAGTACATCCACCTAAC
The DNA here is from genome assembly GCF_004348235.1 of Phoca vitulina. Lineage (NCBI taxonomy): Eukaryota > Metazoa > Chordata > Mammalia > Carnivora > Phocidae > Phoca > Phoca vitulina. Next base: position 23,610,789 of record NW_022589734.1, read on the forward strand.
TGTGCAACCATCACCACCATCCATCTCTAGAACCTTTTCATTTTCCCAAACTGAAACTCTGTACCCAATAAATACTAACTACCCCTTCCATCCTCCCCTAGCTGCTGGTAACCACCATTATACTCTCCGTCTGTATGACTTTGACTACTTCAGGAAACTCATAGGAGGAGTCGTAAAGTATTTGTCCTTCTGTAACTGGCTTATTTCACTTAGCGTAATGTCCAGGGTTTGTCCATATTGTAGCATGTTGTATTTCCTTCCTTTTTAAGGCTGAATGATACTCCACTGCACGCATATACATTTTGTTTATCCATTCATCTGTCAATGGTCACTTTGGTTGCGTCCAAGTTTTAGCTATTGTGAATAATGCTGCTATGAACACAGGTGCACAGATACCTCTTCAAGACCCTGCTTTTCTTTGTTTTGGGTATACACCCCAGAAGTGGAATTGCTGGACCATATGGAAATTGGAGGAATCACCACACAGTTTTCCACAGCAGTCATACCATTTGATATTCCCATCAGCACTGCACAAGGGCTCTAATCCAAATCCTCGCAAACGCTTGTTATTTTCTGGCATTTTGCTAATACTGATGCTAATGGATGTAAAGTAGTATCTCATGATGGCTTTGATTTACATTTCTCTAATGACTAGTGACGCTGAGCATCTTCTCTTGTACTTATTGGCCATCTGTATTTCTTCTTTGGAAAAATGTCTAAGTCTTTTGCTCTTTTTTAAATCAGGTGGTTTCTTTATTGTAGAAATTCTTCATATAACATCAATATCATATTAATTATATTATTACTCACTTGTCATCTATAGGATTTGCAAATATTTTTTCCATTCCATGAGCTGCCTTTTCATTCTGTGATCATGTCCCTTGATGCACAAAAGTTTCTCATTGTGATAAAGTTCACCTTATCTTTTTTTTTCTTGTCTATGCTTTTGGTGGCACATCCAAGAAGTCGTTGCCAAATCCAACGTCATAAAGCTGTTCCCCTTTGTTTTCTTTTTATAGTTTTAGCTCTTACTTATAATAGGTCATTGATCCATTTTGAATGAACTTTTATATAGGGTATAAAGCAAGGATGCAACTTTGTTTTTCTGCATGTGAATATCGAGTTTTCCCAACACCATTTGTTGAAAAACAGGATTTTTCTTTTAAGCAGGTCAGTCAGTCAACCAGGTACCACAAAACAGCTACCATGAAGTTACTGATTTGCAAACAGTCCAATAGTTAGACTTTTTAAAAAATGATCTGTGTACAAGGGCACAAAATCACAAAGAGAAGCAGAGCACCACTTTATTTAGGATACTGCCTTCACTTCCGAGGTCCTGACAGGCTTTCATTTCTCATTTCACTTCTTCCTCTACTCCTGGAGCTTAGGACAGTGAAATGAACGTTTCAATTCACTTCTAATCTGATGTGAGTTCAGCCAGAGTTGGGGGAAAAGGCAAGGCCAGCTTACCATTTAATATAATCTAAGTCTACAGATCCTGAAAAATCCCAATGCGTCTCAAATGAACTAAGGGGAAAGAGACTTTGTTTCAGTCCTGGAGATGGCAGTACCAGGAAAAGGGGGTAAAAAAAAAAAAAGCTGAAAAAAGAAAACTCAGAAGAGAGGTAGGGACAATTGTGATGGCCAAATCTTTCTGTTCTTTTCACCTTGCAACTCGAAATACTGCAAATAAACTTAAATCTTTTCTTAACTCTTTCTTTATACCTCTTTTTAATCAACATATATTGTTCTGTGCTGTCTGCTTCAGATGCAGTATTTCTGTTTTCCCCCAATACTGTAAGTGCTCCTCCTGCTTCTGCTTCCCCAGTGCCAGGCCTACAGCACAGGCCAAGTATTTACTGAATTGCATCTGCAAGTCACTTACACATTGTAACAGCTTTGGTCAAAAGAAACCTAAATAGTTTCTACAGCAATAATCTGCCCACAAGCACAGAACTGACTTTGTCACTCACTTCATGATCCCTTAAATTCGTATCTCCTGCAAATATAACTGTAGCTGACTCTGGAGCCTCTTGCATTTTCTTTAAAACCATTTTTAACTGATTCATTCGTTCCTTAGCATGCCCTCTGGTGCTCTCCAAATGAGAAGTCATAAGGCAAAGTTCATTTCCCGACACACTTGCCTGCAACAGGATAAACAGTTATAGTTTAAGTTAAAGTTCACTAATCACTAATGCTGAAAAATTTGATAACAGAATCAACTGATTATTCAACTGATTGGTATATACTTACCAAAGCAAAACTATATAATCAGCACTGTGCTCATATCTCTAGGTCAAGGTGTAACATGATAATCCTGCTCCCAAAGAAGACTACTTAGCAAACACCCACTACTACTTCAAGACCTACCTCAAATGTCATCTCCACTGGAGTCCTTCCCCAATGTCCCCAGGCAATCAGTGGCTCCCTCCGCTATATTCCTATAGCATTTTAAAGTTCCCTTCACTGAATTACAGCATAAGTATTTCTCTCCTACAAAGTCATGAGTCATTTGAAAGCAAAGATGGTTGTTTTATTTTCTGCTATTACCAAGAGCCTGGCACATAGGTACTCAAAAAAAGTCAGTTTAATGAATGAGAATCATTTACCATTTTGCAGTTAAGATACTAAAAATGCAGGATCTATTAATTATTTAAACTAACTGCCTGCAGAATCAAGTCCAGATTCTTTCACACTGGGCATTCATGACCTTCCGTAATTTGGATCCAACCTATTTTACCAACTTCTTGTCACACGACCCCTTTTCATGCCCCCTATACCCAACTGAATATAATGTCCGTTTATACTTATATATGTCCTTTCTCATATACTTATATATATATACACACATCCTGCAATATACAATTTGCCAAAGTTTGCTCATGGTGGTTCTGCCACCTGGACTCTTCTTAACGCCTACATCTTACATATTTTTCAGGGCTCAATTCAAATACAAATTCCCTCATCAAACTTTCACTAAACAACCTAGCTAATCTCATCACAAGAAAAAAATGTTGTGACCGTGTACGGCAACAGCTGTTAACTGGACTGCTGTGGTGATCATTTTGCAACATATATACACATCCAATCACTGCACTGTACACCTCGAGTATATACTGCTGTGCCAATCATATCTCAATTAAAAACAACAACAGTCTAGCTAAAAGTTACCTCTAAACTTCCATGGCACATCATCACACCTCCTCCAGGGGCATTTATGCCTTTCCTTTATTTCAGTTACTATATACTACACTCTCTCCCTTGCTAATCTATAAGCTCTAGGAGAGTAAGATCTTTTGATTCATTCTTGTAAGCCTCACGAGTTTAACAGAGTACCATATGCAACGCATTTAGGGAAAAAAAAAAAACATTTTAGGAAGCAAATGTGAACTGTTAGTAAATTCTTGAGTATTCTTAGGAAGATACCTAATGGATCAGGATTTTATGTTTACAAATTTGTATTGAAATTTGTGTAAAAACTTAATTTACAATGTTCTTTAAGACTAAAAGAATGTAGAAGAGACAACATTTTCTCTAACGGCAATTAAAAAAAAAAAAAGATACCACAATGGAACTATAAGAAACAACTCAATCTTTAAAAAAAAAAAAGTCAATTTAAAAAAATTACTTACATACACACACAAAAGGTTTCTCATCATTTTTGTATTTGGAAAAGGGATAATCTCTTGGCTTTTAAATTTCACTCTCGATTTCTTCAACATTATAGCTGTGAAATATCCTTCTTCACGACCTTCAAATGTTTGTGGAAAAGAATTTAGGCTGAGAAGTCAAGAGTATTTGCAGTTTATCACAAGTTCCCCTACTGAAGGTTTTATAACAGGTACAAATACTTAAATGGATCTGAATCTTCAAAGTAAACTATTATTTCAAAATAGGTGAAGACAGCCAACTGAGTCCCTATGTTTACGGCCCCCCCAACATAGCTGGATGTATCGAAGAAATATAAAAATGAAAAAGAATTCACATAAGTGCCAAAAATAGTTAATGCCAATATCAAGCAAGTAAATTTGAGAAATTTCTGAAAGGAAAGATGAGACTTACACTGAGCCAAACTAACATGCATTTACTTCTCACCATGCAAGCACCAGAAAAATTATAGTAAATGAATAAAAAATTTAGAAATGTATAAAATCGTAAGAAGAGAAAAGAATAGAAGTAGAGGGGCAGTGAATAAAAGCTTCCAACTGTTTTTCAGAAAACAAACTAGCTGAAGAAGTGTAAAGTGATTTACTGGAGCAGAGGGAAACCAGAAAAAGAGGAAAGGGGGAGAAGGAAGAAACAAGGGAAGGAAAGGGAGGGCTAAGGAGGACAGCAGGTGGGCTAGAAAAATGGCAGTGTGCAAGCAGGTAGGGGAGGGTGAGTGGGACAGAGGAGGAAAGGAGAGAGGGAAAGAATTTTCCAGAACTGAAGGTCACAATCCTCCAGTTTGAAAGTTCCTACACAAGTTCAGCACAATGGGGAAAAAAAAAAAAAAGACCCAATAAAACAAGGAAGGAAACCAAGTTGGAGGAATAGCATGGTATTCAGAAAACAGAAATCTAAAACAGAAGAGTCAAAAAGAATCCCCAAAGAATGCAGAAAAGTTGTCCCACAAAGACAGAAAGAAAAACAGAAACAAGAGATTACCTTCTCCTTAGCAACTGAGAATTTATTATAAATCAAAATTAAAATCACATACTATGTAAAAGTGAAAGTCAAAGAAAACACGAGATTTAGCCAACTATTATGGAATGTAGCCAGTGTGTGGTACATTAAATGCATTCAGTAAAAACAAAATAGATGGAAAGTCAAAAAACTATTCAGGGCAAAAAACTAGGAAAAAACCCAAAATCAATTAAAAGGAATAACAACAGACTTTTAGAAAAAGTATAACCAAAATGCACTTATCACACTTAAAATTTTTAATAAATTAATTTCACTAAAAAATTACTCCAGGTCTCAAAATTTTGGCTAAAAATTTACATTTTCCTGAAAAACCATCCATTTCCAATACTTTTCACATATATTAAGCTGTAAAACATATTCTCCTATGGTTTTTCTAGTATCCTGTGTCTAGCTTACTTTTCTCAAACTTTTTTTATTTTTGCTTTTTCTTGTGTGTGCTCCTGTAGGCTAACCTTGATTTATCTCTTTCATTGACTGTTTTTCAAAGACAAAGACAACAACAGGAAAATTGTTACCTGTAATAATCTCATAACCACTTGCTCTCTTCTTTAGGTAGCTACAATACGGGGGAATAACTTCCTGTAGGAATACCACATCCGGGCTGTACCTAATTCAAAACATCAATTTATAATAAATCCCAGGTATACTATTTCATTTGCTGACACCTACATTAGCAAAAAACCACAACATAAAAGAAACACAAAATTACTGCCCCCCCCCAGGACACCTAATATTCAATGTTTATACTGATATTTGATAACTATAAAATGAGAAAGATCTGTGCTATTTAACAAATACTGTAAAGATCAAATTAAGTAAGAAAAACACACATCATAACACTTTAAAGTGAAAAGAACTGGAATCACTGACTACAGAAATCAGTATATGGAGAGCCTACAAGGGTCCCATACTCCATTAGATGCCTTACAAATTATCAGTCCTCGTGGAGCAGTTAACCATGATGAGGAAACTGAGCTGCAGAGAACTCCGGTGGTTCACAAGGGATTACAGAAGGTCATAGAGCCAGTGGGTAGCAGATATAGACCATTCTGATAATTTTACTTTCAGAGCAATAATTACATACAAAGTTTAAGTGAAACAGTACTAGAAAGCATCTAACAAAAATTAGTGTTCCCTCCCCACCTCGTCCACACTCTTGCTCTCAGAGGCAGTCACTCTCCATTCTTTTACATGTTTCTTCTGAGAGCTCGATTTTGAACTCAGATCGGATTCCAAAGCCCATGATCTTGACTGTTACCCTCTTTGTAGATAGGTAAGCCACGTTGCATGTTATCATGCTACCATTGAACCTAAGTAATAATACTTACAAAGTTAGATAGGAACACACCCCTCGAGCCCTCTCTTGCAGATTGTTTAGGTCCAGTCCATCAACATTCCAGGTAATGAGAGAGAACACGCTGCCATCTTCTTGCTGATTCCCTTCAGATGTACTGGCTTTAGAACTAACGGAATCAGTTGTCTCCTCATTCGTTAGGTCAACACTGGCAAGATTACAGTGAAACATAACTCTGCAAGTCATCTCTGATCAATTCTAAATTATTTTCTAACTATCTGTACTCCTCATCTTACAGATAAATAAATTTTAAAAGAACCCTAAAAGTATCTGCCTATAGAAGAGCAGAAGTCATACAACTAAGGAAAAATAGATTCTTACGTGTTATCCAAATGTTTGCTTACATAGTTAGAGCCAACTCAATATCCCTCAATGACATGGGTCAGTCACTAAAATGATTTTGTAAACTATGACCTGAAATTAGACTATGTAGTGTAAGATTTCCATTTTGGATTCACTTTAAATCATATGTGAAATGTATGAAACATACGAAATAAAATCTCATTGTGAGTAACAGCTGCAATTTTTGTTAGTCCCCTCACTGAAAGGTGAAGTCTAACACCTCTCCCCCCGAACCTGGGCCTTACTGACTTGCTTGACCAACAGAATATGGTGGAAAGGAAATCCCAGCACTTCTGAGGCTTGGTCATATGAAACTTTGCAGCTTTCACTCAAGCCTTTTCGAACACTGTCTCCTGAGAGGTCACCTAAGGGGTCTGACCACCCTGAGACCACCACGCTGGAGAGGCCACACGCACAAGCTCCAGTCCACGGTCCTGCCACCACCTCACACCATCCCCACCAAGGACAAACCATTATTAAAAGGTGACTGCCAAGCAGTTATATACCATACATAAATTTAAGAAAGAGGTTTTTATATTTATAACTTTAATAAATTTAATGTCAATATTTTAACTTTTTAATTAAAAAATTTTATTGAGATATAATTGACATATAACATTATATTCCTTTCAGGCACAATAAAACGATTTAGTATTTGTAAACATTGACATGTGACCACCACAATAAATCTAGTTAACTTATTATTTTAACTTCTTATTTTGAAATAAAATCAGACTTTCAGTAAAACAGTAAAAAGATTTCTTTTCACCATTCACCCACATAAACGTTAACATTTCACGTAACATTTACTTGCTTTGCTCTTTTTATTCTGAAATGTGTGCATAAATACCTTTGTACGTATTTCCTAGAAACAAGGACCGGCTTACCTGTATACCGAGCATTACTGAACATCAGAAAGTTATCACTTATACAACATTATTACATAATTTTAAGACCTATTCAAATTTTGCCAACTGTGTCACAAACGTTCCAGTTTACAATTCTGGGATAGGGAACTCCTAATGGTCCTCCCTTCCACCATTACTCAGCTGGATTCACATTTTTTCTGTGGGACTATTTCAGGGAATCCACTTCCTCTGTTTCCATTTCTTTTTTTTTTTTAAAGATTTTAATTTTAAGTAGGCTCTACACCAAGCATGGGGCCTGAACTACAACCCCAACATCCGAAGTGGCACGCCCCACTGAGCCAGCCAGGCACCCCCGCACATACTTTTTTTTCAAGTAGGCTCCACCCTCAAAATAGTGGGGCTTGAACTCACCACCCTGCACCAAGACCCTCTGTTCCAGTTTCTTTACTGGTTACAATTTAGGTTGCAACTGACAAATTAACCCGGGCTCCTGTGAGCAAAATAGAGGAATTTAGAAGAAACAAACATGTCACAGAGCCAGGTATGGGAATGCAGCTATCCCTGAGGAAGTGCAGTCAAGGCTTTCTCTTATCTGACTCCACGGACTCAACTTCCCTGGCTTCACTCTCCTTCTGCAGACCACCGTTCTCAGCTTTCCCCACAAATACTAGGTTAGCACGTGACCATTCCAGCTCCACTGAGCTCTCTTCCTCCCAGTCTGGAAATCCCAGGAGACAGGATCTGACTGGCCAGCTTGAGCTAGGCCAATACTACAACATGGGAGGCAGAGCTCTATCACTGCGGACCGGGACAATTCCCCCTTAAATAAGAGGCTAGTCAGGGAAGGGAGCCTAATGAAAGGATCTTACTACATCTGTAAACTGGTGCAGCTGAAAAGATCATAGGGAGAAAAGTGTCTTCACTATGAACAGTTAACGCCACAGGTTGTCCATATGTCTGGGAGAACTTTATATACGTTTACTGAGAGCTCATTATATGCCAAATATTGTACTAGACTTTGGGAAATTAACAATGTATAAAACAGATACTGACTTCGCCAAATGGGTAGTTTAGTGGGAGACAAAATACTAAACAGCAATTACAACATGAACTAAGTTACTATGACTGGGGTCATGCAGGATGCTGTAAGATTCCCTACAAGGGGAAACCTACCCAGACTTGAGAGATCAAGGAAAGCTTCTTGGGAGGTAAGTCCTGTCTAAGATGGGCCTTCAGGTAAACAGGACTTAGCATGGAAAGAGTCGAACAAAAGGTTCTAGGCAAAGGTGATAAATGATGTGGGAAACAAAGGCAAAAGAACAGTTAAATGTCCTTACTACCTACGGCCCACTGACAAGTCCTAGAAACAGCCGGTGACCTTCCTCTAGGGGCTCAGCTGCGTTGATGTTAATACTTTGCTAAGGGCAAAAGTCAATCTCAGCCGAACTCCCCAGGATCCTGTAAGTCAACTTCAACGTATAAAAATACCCGTGGAAACTTCCTCTATCTCCACCATCCTCCCCCAAGCTACATGGTGGCAATCGTCGTCCCCCAAGCAGATGGCCCACCGACACTCATCGGAAGGGTCTCATGACTGAGTTTTTACTAGACAGCAATGGATGACCTTTTCCTAACAACAGCTGGCCCCCTCAAGGTCCTGGAAACCTTGCTCCAAAATACCCGGGAGGCTTGTGCTGTCCCCAAGCCCCTCCCAACTTGAAAGCATACAATGGGCCACTGCTCCCAGTGCAGCTCTTTCTGCCCAGGGGTCCTGCGTCCGTGCTGTAACAAAACCACCTTTTTTGCACCAAAGACGGCTCAAGAATTCTTTCCTGGGAGCCTGGGTGGCTCAGTCAGTTCCGGGGCTGCCTTGGGCTCGGGTCATGATCCAGAGCCCTGGGATCCATCCCCGCACCTGGCTCTCAGCTCAGCCGGGAGCCTGCCTCCCCCTCTGCCCCTCCCAGCGCTCATGCTTGCGCGCTCTCGCTCGCTCGCGCTCTGAAACAAAATCTTAAAAAAAAAGAACTCTTTCTTGGCCGTGGGCTCCAAACCCGACCATTTCTACATCAATAAGTATCTTCACAAAGGACGCAAGGCAAGAGAAAACGCCCCCTGGAGAGAGCGAAAGTTGGATGCCCCGAAACAACTGCGGCGGAGGAAGGAGGGGAGAGGGGGCCCAACCCGGAAAGGCGGGCAGGGGTGAAGCCGCGGCCGGTGCCAGGCAGCTGGCCGGCCCGAGCAGCGCAGAGACTGGCACCCCGGCCGCCGCGGGCAGGGAATGAATGAACGGCCCAGGACGCCGCGCAGCCCCGGCTCCCGCTCTTCCACAGCGCGCTCGGCCTCCCTCCTCCGGCCTGTCGGAGCGTCTCCCTCCCCGGCGGCGGCGCACAAGCAGCCCCAGCCCCGCGCCTCCGCCCGGCCGCGCGCCCCCTCACCAGGACTCGGGCCCCGCCGCCGCGTGAGGGCGGCTCTCCGCGGCGCTCTCCTGCCCGGGCGGCTCGAAGAAGGAGTTCAGCGCTCTCTGAAAAACACACACAGCCGTGAGACCCGGGCGCCCCCCGGCCCGAGGCAAAGAGGACGAAGAGAGCGGCGAAGCCTACTTCCATCTCCCAGTCGTTCTCGGCCAGGTAGCACTGCGCCACGGCGGCGTCGCACCTCGCGACCGAAGCGAACTCCACACACAGCAGTCGCCGCTTCTTCACCTCGGGCTCGCCGTCTGCCCGCTCCGCCTCCGCGCCGCTCGGCCTTTCCATCGGCTCGCCCCTGCCGCACCGCGCCCCTCACCAGGGCGGGAGGGCGGACGCTCGATCTGCGCAGGCGCCCGCCGCCCCGCGCACCCTCCTCAACCGCCCGGCCGGAAACGCGCTCCGCCCCCGGAGGACGATGGGCGTGGCTGCGCCGCGGGAGAGGCGGCCGGGGCGGGGCGGGGCCCACGGCGCGTGCGCGGTCACAACGGGGCGGGGCGCGACGTCGGAGCGCGAGGCGCTGGGGCGCTGGCGGCGGGGGCGCGAGCAGCGGGCGGGGGGGGGCGCGGCTTTCCTCGCCCCGCTTGTCCTTGCTCGTTCGCGGACGTCGGGCCCCCGCCCCCCGGCTCGCCCGGGCGTCCTTCCTGCGTGGTGCCCGGGAGCCGCGGCGGCCCACGATGAGCTGCCTGACGCAGAATGTGCGGGAGCTGATGAAGGCGATGACCCGTGTCCCCGGTTTTGATAGAGTTTTGGAAAAGGTATTGGGTGGAAGCGTTGGCTTCTGCAGAAAGCACGGTGCTGGGTGCGGGTTGCGCGGAACTGGTGTCTCGCCCGGTTCTGTTGGACTGCCGCGGTAAATGCACCGACTAGTAATGACCGCGTGTCAGGCCAAGCGCGCAGCGTGTTTCGCGGGAACGTACGTAACTGAGTTCAGATCTGCCTCGATTTACCGTCGGGCTCCTTCCGGATCAGACCCAGTGCCGGCTGAAAGCATGCCAAGTCGAAAGAGCATGTACTAGGCTGCCAGCATGCCAAGTCGAAAGTGCATGTACTAGGCCTGGGCTGCGCGGCTTGGCTGCGCCAGTGCTGCGGGCGCGCAGGTCCCTTCTCAGCCTGCAGCTGGGCAGAAGCGTCCCGCAGCGCCTGTTCCGTAGGAAGTGTTGAGTATCTCCTGTCGTTTCCTGAGGACTGTACTGCGGCTGAAAAGGGAAATGGTTGTTTAGGTACAGAACCTTGTTTTGTTGTTGTTGTTGTTTGCTTTCAGAGAGGAGAGCGCCAGCGGGCAGGGAGGGGGAGCGAGAGAACCTTAAGCAGGCTCCGGGCCCAGTGCGGAGCCGACGCGGGGCTTGATCTCCCGTGAGATGCAGCCTGCCGGGCGCTCTGTGGTCCTGACCTGAGCCGAAGTCGAGAGTCCGAGGCTTGACCCACCGAGCCTCCCAGGCACCCCTAGCTAAAGAATAATCTTAAGTGTAGTCGCTCACCCTCGTGCTGTAGCCTGGGGCTGGCTGGGAGCTGCCGCCCGCTCACTGCACTGCCCGGCCTGTCGAGAGCCTGGCGGTGTATGACTAGCTTGGGAAAAGATCCAAATTCAGAATTCGAAGTTTCCGTTGGATGTGTAATGCTGTCACACCATCGTAAAGTTGAAAAATCTTACGCCAAACTGTCATAAGTCAGGGAATGTTTAAATGATTATCAGTTGTGAAGACAGAAGTGCTTGGTTTCAGAGCGGGGAAGGACTTTAGAGTTGGAGCCTGCAACAAACAGGTACCCGTAGTGCTCGGAGGAAGAGAGTAAGGGACAGTGTCTGCACTTAAGATGCACTTGCCCGGACGCCTGGGTGGCTCAGTTGTTAAGTGTCTGCCCTCGGCTCAGGTCATGATCCCGGGGTCCTGGGATCGAGCCCCGCATCGGGCTCCCTGCTCCGCGGGAAGCCTGCTTCTCCCTCTCCCACTCCCCCTGCTTGTGTTCCCTCTCTCACTGTGTCTCTGTTAAATAAATAAATAAAATCTTAAAAAAAAAAAAGATGCACTTGCAACCTCGAGGATTAGAAAATAAGTAATCGCAGTAAGGTAGGAAAGCCAAGTTCCAGGTAGAGTGGTGCTACGGAGTCAGGCAGGTTGGCGTCTGTCCGCGTGGCGCATGAACAGACTAGCCCAGATTCCTAGTTTTCAGTGTCTTTGTAGAAATCATGTTATGTAGGATCATTTATAAATAAACATGAATAACAGAAGCCCTGGGTTATGTCAGATTTGGAAGACATTAACCTAAGAACTTTTAGGTTTTTTCTAAATATTTTAAAGTATGCATGCCTGTTTCCCCCCCCTTTTTTTTTTCTTCTTAGAGAGGGAGGGGGGTCAGGAAGAGGCTGAGGGAGAGGGAGAGAATCTTAATTAAGCAGGCTCCATGCCCAGCACAGAGCCAGATGTGGGATTTGATCTCACAACCCTGAGGTCATGACCTGAGCCGAAATCGAGAGTCAGACGCTTTACTGACAGAGCCACCCAGGCACCCCTGCTTGTTCTCCTTCTGATTAGGAAAGAGTATTGGGAAATTGCCAATACGTAATTTAAAAGTGGAGTTTAAACACAGACCAACTGCCATCATTTGTAGGAAGAATGTAGGCCGTTGGACCAAAGTCTTCCTCCTGGAAACAACATTTGGGCTATATTTTCAACATGTAAGTAACTTTCCCTAATTAATATCCAAGGGCTTTTGTGAAAAACATAGGAAATAATACTTAGACAAATGTATTTAATGTTTTCAAATAGCAAACACTATAAAATCCAAGGATATGCTACTTTTTAACAGTAACTTTTTGAGAGAGAGAATATGCAACAAAAGAAGCATTGGAAGCAGGGGAAGAGTGTTCCAGGCAGGGGAACAGCAAACATAAAGGCTCTGAGACTTTTAAACACCGTGTGCTTGCAGCAATTCCAGAGGAATCCCAGGCGGGCGAGCTGGAGGTGAGATCTCACATACGGCTTCATTGTTACTCTAAGGACTTCGGTTTTTACTTCAAGGGGTTTGCACAGAAGACTGACAGAACTTGACGTGTGGCTGGGGCAGTCCCGTTGCTAATGAGCGAGCAGACACAAGGCCGGCCAGGGCGGGAGCAGGAAGGTGAGGGGGAAGGCAGCTGCCACGGCTGAAGTGACAGCTTGGGCCACAGTGGCAGGGTGAGGAGTCGTGGATGGGGGCTAGGCATGTGACTGGGTCCTGGCCATGTCGGAAGATACAGCGGACAGGGTTTGCCGATGGAGGGCGAGTGAGGACAGAGGAGTGAGAACTGCAGGCTGGGGGCAGCTTTCCCTCTCAGGCTGTTTGTCCCTCGAAGACCGTCTAGCTGACAACTATCTGAGATTGCGCGTGGCTTGCATCGCTCACTAGACTTCTCGCTTTCTCCCCCTGCCCCGCCCCCCAGAGTTACACTGCCTACAGCTTGAGCACTAGTATTCGTATGCTCAGAAAGGAACCAGACTGCAGAAGGTTACGCGGGGGATCTGATCCGATCACCTTCAGAAAGGCACCTGCTCATTCAGTTTGTTCAGGCCTCGCAAACGAAGCAGAGTTTAATTCTGATTGCGAGAAGAGCAGGTGGGCTGTGGTCCTTTCCAGTAATGACATTTATGTTGAGTACGCTGAGCCAGACGCCGTATTAACAGTTTACCTACATAGTTCATGTAGTCCTCCTGACCATGCTGGGAGGTAGGTACTGTTGTTATCCCCTTCTATGCAGGAGACAGTTGAAGCTAACTTTCCCAAGGCCTTAGAGCTAGGCAGTGGGGTCTAATCCCGTGTCCGCTCCAAAGCCCGTGCTGTTGACAGTCTGTGATAGTGCGTAATGTTAGAGAACCTGTCCTCTAGCTTGCAGGGTGAAGCTGAAAGCAGGTGTGGGGTTGGGTAGTCTTGTGAGGCTGAATGATCAGTTGACCCTAAGACTCCGGTGGGCCCTGGAGAAGAAGCCAGCAAACGGATTTGTAGGAAGAATGTAGGCCGTTGGACCTGGAGTGGCCAGTGGAGGAGGAGGAAACCCAGAAGGTGGGCTTGGGAGTTAGGGAAGGGCCAGGAAACACTGAGAGGGGCTGAAACGTATCCATTGAGTTTAATGATTAGGTCATTCAGTGACTGATTTAGTAAGAGAGACAGTTCCAATTGGGCAATTTTAAGAAAGACCCATGTGAAACTATACAAACCGACTTGCAGTTTGATGGCTGTGTTCGAGTCACAGCTTTAACAGTAAGGATGAGAACTCAAGTGTTTTGGTCACCTGTGACACGCCAGGCCTTGCTCTCGTTGCTCAGCTTGAAGGTTATCTTAATCTTGACAGAACCCTACGAGGGCAGTGCTGTTATGTCCACTTTACAGGGGGGAGACCTCGGTGAAGGATCGGCCTGAGCGCTCCTCACCATCCCTCTACGGCCGCCCGTGTTAAAGACACACGCTGCACACCCGAGCTGCGGGCCTGGCCCCGCAGCGTGACCCGCGCACGCCTGCAGCACGCACCCTCGCAGGCCCTGAACATAACCGTGCACGTTCACACGCTGTCCGCAGACACCTCTTCTGGTATCTGCACTGGGTCGCCCAGGACATCAGCAGTGTCTGTCATCAGGGCAAACTGCTTGCCAACAGCCTCTTGCACAAATACATGAAACTCTCGTTCTCTGTGCTGTTGTGTGTACGTGTGGTCCTCAGTCTCCTGTCCTGGGCGACTCCTGTTTTCATGTACCCACATGTTCTCATGCCACGGGCCACCCTGCTTTGGGCCTGGCACAGACACCCTTACCGAGCCGGAGACCGACCGACCTTCATCCGCCAGCAGGCAGTCTGGTGAGCTAGTCCCCAGGGATCAGCAGCGGGCACAGTGACGGCGGTCCCTCAAGGACAGAGCGAGCGGACACATCGAGCAAGGCCTGAGGAGAATTCTGGGGTCTGGACAGAGCTCCTGCTAGGGACCACCTCCTTCACTGCTGTTGATTACTGGGCATCCCTTCTGTCTTTACTGAAAAGGTAGAGGAGGAAGGGGGAGACTGTCACCTCAGGTATGTTATGTGTAATGGAAGTGGAGCCTAGGTGTTTGGTGAGAGGAGGAGGGCGCCATGCCGCATGAGTCACATAGACTCGGGTGAATGCATGAGGAACGGGGAAGACACAGTTCATTGCAGGCCATATAGAAAAGGGAGAGATGATTGTATGTGCACATACATAATTTTTATGATAAACCAAGGAGCCCATGGGTCAGACCGGGCTGAGCCACAAAGGTTCTTGCCAACCTCCTGCAGCTGCCCGGCCCGTGGGATCCTGGGAATGGAATGTATCCGGGCACTTAATTCTCTGTATTGTTGGGGCCACAGCAAATATATTCCTGACCCCACTGCATCATAAAAGGCTTTCTTGCCATCCTCCCACAAGACACCGAATGAATCGGGACCTACTTGTCTGCAGCAGTCCAGGTGAGATGTGAAGGGAGGGCATTTTGCATAGTGGTTAAACCTGAGGTGTCGGAGTTCAAGGAAGATAGAAGTGTCGACTTCAGAGATGAGTGAAGGTGGAAATAACGCATGCAGGGTTGCTGAGTATGGCCCCTAACACAAAGTTAAACAAGAGTGTCCCCTATAGCCCATATCTTCACTGAGACTGAGATCTTCTTTTTCCTTTTTTTTTTTTTTTTTAACAGTATTCTCTTCATACCCCCATTCTTCATCAAAGAGAGGTTAGATCTCCGTTGGCCTCTTCCCCAGCAAGATTATTAATTAGCTTTGGGAGGTTGGCTAGGACATTCCCTTTGTTAGCTCCCATTGGCTGAATTCCTTTATTTTATGTAGGGAGACGAGAAATGGCAACACATAAAAGCATTTCTCTTGCAGTTATCAGGGTGACCGTCACAGAATGATCTCTCTTCCAGTATATACTTTAAACCACGCTTGTATAGGAGTGTGTCCTTTGGCCTTTCAAGTTGGGAGAAAGAGTTAAAAATTGTATTCTGCCGTAGAAAGTTAACATTTGTATTACCCCCTGTCATCCCAGCTAAAGTTAGACAATCAAGTGGGACTTTAACAGCTAACCTCTACTAAACACACCACACCTTTACACTGCACCAAACTACCTTTGTGTCTGTGAGGCTCCCTGTTTAGTTCTCTTCCCTGAGCTGCCTGGCTTCCTTCCCCATTTTCACTTGCCTCACTCTTCCCGGCCTGTCAGGATTCAGTTGTCATTCCCCAGGAAGCCTTTCCTAATGTCTGTTCTCTGAAAACACATACTTTTGTAAGTTAGATATCCTCCTAGCAACTTGTATTTATTCTGTCTCTAGGAAGTCCGTCCCCCATGTACTCACCTCTCTCTTTAGGTTGTGAACCCCTTAGGAGCAGGGATTGGATTTCATTCATCTTCACATTGCCAGTGCTTGCTGTGCTCACGTAAATGCCCAAATAAGGGGAGTTTATGCCGTGGTCCTGCTTGATGTGTCTGTTTATGAGGACATCCTGTGGCTAGATCGTTTGTTGTATGAATACACTTGATCCTATTCTAGTATTTACTTGCACTGATGTACCTGTTAGGTAAAGCAGGACATAAAATTGTTTAGGATGATTTTTATTGTATGGCTCTGTTTCTGTTTTACTTCAGGGCCTAGTTTTCGGGAATAAACAATAGCAAAACCCTATAGTTGGGCTTTTGAAACTCCAAAGTGTGTTCCTGGTGAGAGCCATTAAAGGCCAGTGTATATCCAGAGACTTCATAGTTAGTGTTGAGGGAGACTTGAAGACAGACCTAGATCTAAATCAGTTCTGTCACATCATAGGTGACCCCAACAACAAACCACTCTGAATTTGTTACCTACAAAATGGAAATCATCCCTTCCTTATTATGTAGCATATGTTAGTGTCCAGCTCAGCGCCCAGCATAGGAAAATGCTCAAGTAGCATTTAGGTAGAATCTAACCATTTAATGCTTGAGACACTTTCATGTAGTTCTTTTTCATTAAAATACTATAAATGGGCAGGGCCTTAAAAGCCGCAGTTCAACTCTGCTGGATTCTATTGTTAAGCTTTTTATATTAAAATGGGTTTGGGCGCCTGGGTGGCTCAGTTGGTTAAGCGACTGCCTTCGGCTCAGGTCATGATCCTGGAGTCCCGGGATCGAGTCCCACATCGGGCTCCCTGCTCGGCAGGGAGTCTGCTTCTCCCTCTGACCCACTTCCCTCTCGTGCTCTCTGTCTCTCATTCTCTCTTTCTCAAATAAATAAATAAAACCTTAAAAAAAAATAAAATAAAATAAAATGGGTTTATGGTATAAGTTTGTTGACTCTGGTAACTCACTGAATTACTGAATTTCTTCCAATCTGTTTTTTAAATTGTTTAAACCATTCATTACAAAGTCATTATAAAAATTATTCTCTGCAAAAACTAGGGAACATCCAAATCACAGGGACCAGCTAGCTTTGTTGGTCCACAATTTCTGTGGAGACATTGAGAGATGTCAGGTTGTCACACATAAGGCTGAAAAGCTCAGAATATTTCTGCAGGGTGGAGATTAACAAAAACTCTTTCCCTAAATATTCCTTTTTCTTTAAGAAGAATTTACATATGGGTTAATTTCTATCACAGATATTGGTAACATTTGAATTTCTAATCAACTTTTTTGGGATGACCTAGTTTAAGATTTTATTTTTAAGCAATCTCTACAGCCAATGTGGGGCCTGAGCTTACAACCCCGAGAGATCAGGAGATGCATGCTCTGCCGACTGAGCATGGGACTGAGCAGGTCGCTCAACCAACTGAGCCACCCAGGCGCCCAAGAGTGGTTTAAAGTATATACTGGAAGAGAGATCATTCTGTGACGGTCACCCTGATAACTGCAAGAGAAATGCTTCAGCAAGGCACCTCTGGAGTGACTCCGTTTAATCCAGTGATAATTCTTGATGGGCTGTTTGGGCTTTCTTAATACCAAAGAATGGTCAAAAAAAATTTTTTTATTATTTTATTTTTTTTGCACTTAGGTGACTCTGGTCTCTGCTGCCCCTGGGAAAGTGGTTTGTGAAATGAAAGTAGAAGACGACCACACCAATAAATACGGCACTCTCCATGGTGGTCTGACGGCCACCTTAGTGGATAACGTATCAACAATGGCTCTGCTGTGCACTGAACGGGGGGCACCAGGAGTCAGTGTGGATATGAACATCACGTATGTATCCAGACTGTACTACAAGTAACTTTTTTTAATGTGAAAACTCACTTCAAACAACTGAGACTAAATACGTTTATAACATAAATACAATCGGGGGTGCCCTGAGCTGGTCACCCTGCAGTGTACCTATCGATGGGCCCTGAAAGATCCCACAGCCTTAGAATCTAGAACTAGAGGAACTCATTTCCACATCAGGAATAAAGGGGCAATGACCTAAACATTCCAAACAGCAAACATTCAGTTCCCGTTATGTATACGGGGCGGTGGGTAAAGCATCACAGACTCACGGCCTGGAACTGTTCCAGCCCTTACAGCTGCCACTTGTCCGGAGGTCTTAGGGCTGTACTGCATGCCTAGAAAAAAGCCTGAACAGAATTCAAAGAGAAGTTGGATAAACCTTCATAAAGTATACACTGCCTTGTAACAACGTGAACCCAGGTGTCCAGTTTTGCAATCCTGTATGTTTCCTTGCAACCTCGAACGTGCTCTGCAGACATAAACTACATGATCAGGACGCAGCCCCCCAGAGGTCAGGCTGCCACCCACCACTGTGACAAGGCCTGCAGGGGTCATCCGCTTTCCGGGGTGAGAAGCTCGCTTCCAGCAGTAACCAGTACCGCTGCTGGTCCCACCAAGAGTGCAGCGCCCAGGGGTTTAGTTTCAAGACAACTGCTTTTTCCACCTACACAACAGAACAATGACTTTTGTTGGGGGGACAGGCAGCGATTGGGGGGGGAAGCCAATGTTATGCAACATGAGGGCAATGGAAAGAATGTCAGTTATCAGATTTTTAAACCGTCTAAATCTTTTATTAGGCTGCCTTAAGAAAGTTCAGCCCTTCTTTACCATAGGAATAAATTGAGGGTGCAATAAGCAAGTCACAGGACAAGAGGCAGATGCTCTTGAAATTAAGATCTACAGAGGTTGTGCTTATTGTGCTGGTGAGCACATTCTGCAGTCCTCACTTTCGTCCACCTGGTGAGGGGTCAGGCCAGCTGATGACTCAACTTTGCCTCAGGAGCCTCTGTTAAGAGCTGAGGTCTTCAAACAGCGCTGCGTCTCATGATCTTCGAGATACTACTGCTCTCACAAGCCTAGAGAATTTTTAGTAAGTCAAACATAGTTTCCACAAATG
Organism: Phoca vitulina; assembly: GCF_004348235.1. NCBI lineage: Eukaryota > Metazoa > Chordata > Mammalia > Carnivora > Phocidae > Phoca > Phoca vitulina. Next base: position 23,629,821 of record NW_022589734.1, read on the forward strand.
TGTGGTCAAAGTATTGGCCACAATAAAGAACGGCCTGAGCTTCAAAAACTGACTCACATGTCTCAAAGATTTACTGTAGATATTTCAAAAATAAATGAGTGACAGCTTATGACTAAGATAGGTAGGGAAGTGTCTCTTAAAAAATATATACGACTCATCACCAGGATTCTAAGGGCCTCATATCAGTTCTTGTAATTCTTACATTAAATTGTTTTGAGTGCAGTAAAGTGCAGAATTTACTCAAGTGCAGTTGAGTGAATCCTAAATACTGATATGACAAGATACAGTAGTCCCCTTATTACCCCCAGGGCTACATTCCAAGACCCCCAGTGGATGCCTGAAACCACAGACAGTACCCAACCCATTATGTACACATATATATGCTTTCCCCTCTACCTACATAGCTATGGTAAAGTTTATGAACGAGGCACAGTAAGATTAACGATAACAGAACAAGTGTTAACACGCTGTGACGAACGTGGTCTCTCTCTCAGACTACCTCGTACTGTGCGCACCCTTCTAGTGAGGACGTGAGATGCAGTGCCTACTTGATGAAGTGAGGGCAGTGACAGGCGGGGGTGCGGCATTAGGCTACCGTTCACCTTCTGACGGTAGATCAGGAGGATCGTCCACTTCCTTCTGGACCGCAGGTAGGGGGAATCCGCAGTATAGACGCCAGGCGTACTTCACCGGGGAAGCTGAGTAGATTAAATAAAAGCTGGGGAAAATCTTTCACCAGCCCCAAATAAACAGGAGGTGGGAAACTTAAAGGCGTGGGGGGAACGCCTTCCCATATTTATGGGAAAAGAAACTTGTGTGGATATGGAATGGGGAAGATGAACTTGGTCAAGGACCAGCCATTCAAATTTGATAGGACAGAAAGCTTACTGATACTATTCCTAAACTACTTTGAGGAGGAAAATAAGCAACACAAAAGAAGGCTGTTAAGAGATGCACACAACTTCCCTTCTTAAAAAAATTGCTGTTAAAAATGTTTAAAAATTGAAAAAGTAAAAAATTATTTGCTGTTAACTATATTTAAATCTGTTTCCCTTCAAGGTACATGTCACCTGCTAAAATAGGAGAAGACATAGTAATAACAGCGCATGTTCTGAAGCAAGGGAAAACACTTGCATTTGCCTCTGTGGATCTGATGAACAAGACCACGGGAAAATTAGTAGCACAAGGCAGACACACAAAACACCTGGGAAACTAAGCCCAGCAGTTTGGCCCAGACACCCAGCAATAAAGACCAAGCGTAAATTTGACTTGAACAAATGTAACTTTCAAAATAAATCAGCACAACCAGAAAGAGTTATTTTCTTTGGGGAAAATGACGAACCAAGTGGGACATAGGATGGGACTGTCTCTATTTTTTATTTTAAACCTCTTCAGTTTGTTTGTAATCTTACATATAGATGATACTTGGACGAAAAAAATTCTTAGCTGAAAGGGTTTCTGAAAACTTAGGTAAAGCAAAGAAGCCAGCAAGACCATTTTGAGATGAGATTACTTTAAAACTGAAGCCCAGTATTAAGCTACGAGAGATATAGGAAGCAACTTTAAATAAATTTGGAAACACTATCCACAGTTAAATGCTGATTCATCCTTTGCTTGTCATGCTGCTCTCTGCTCAGAGGACAGAAGTAGACTTCCCAGGAGCAGTGAGCACACAGGGCGGGCACCCAGTTCTTAACTTCTAGTACTTCCCTCTAAAAGGAACCTGGGCTTCTTGGAGAAAAATAGCTGATTTCAGGACTGGGAGGCTGGGATAGGGAAATTGACGTTAACATATCTTGTGCTTGAAAGTAAGCCAAGTGTTCAAGAAAATGGTTTAAGAGGATGCAAACTGCAGCACTGAGAAAAAAATTGTTCAATCACGTATCACTGAGGTAAAGAACATGTGGCAGAGACAGGAGGCCTCCTCATGACAGATGCTGCTCAATGTGGAGGGGAGGGGTAGATATTACCGTTTTGCAACTGTCATGTGGTTACAGCAGGGGCGCCTGGGTGGCTCAGATGGTTAAGCGTCTGCCTTCGGCTCACGTTGTGATCCCGGGGTCCTGGATCGAGCCCCTCCCCTCCCCAGCAGGGAGCCTGCTTCTCCCTCTGCCTGCTGCTTTCCCTGCTTGTACACTCTGTCAAAAATAAAATCTTAAAAAAAAAAAAAAAAAAAAGATTGGTTACGGCAAAAAAGGGAAATCATCAGTGGTGCTTCTGATAAAGAGCAGGGCATGTTCATGTTGTTTCCCAGATTGCTTCTTAATTGCAAGGAGAAAAACTGTTAACTATACAATGCAGAAACAGGACACCACCTTGACCAATCAAAATTAACATCAACCAAGAGCAAAGTGACAGTGCATTTCTGGATATTAACTGGGAAGAGTGAGGTCACTTGAATTGGGTACTGGCCAGAGTGCATAATCCCAAATTGAACCATGAAGAAACATCGTTCAAATGCAAAATGAGGAACACTTTATATTTTAAAACATTAAGCCTACTCTACAAAAGTGTCAAGGTCAGGGGTGCCTGGGTGGCTCAGTCGGTTAAGCATCTGCCTTCGGCTCAGGTTGTGATCCCAGAGTCTTGGGATCAAGTCCCACATCCGGCTCCTTGCTCAGCGGAGAGCCTGCTGCTCCCCTTGCTTGTGCTTTCAGTCTGTCATCTTAAAAAAAGTCATTAAACAAAGGCCAGATTAGAGACTAGAGATTTGACAACTAAATGCAAGGGTCCCGTAGTGAATGGTAGGGGGATTAAAAAACACAGGATATTACGATAGGACCTGAGAATATTAGGACAATTAACAGAACTGGAGTATGGACGATAGATTAAGGTGTATCTGTTACATTTCCTGAATTTGTTAACTTTACTGTGGTTATGCAAGAATATCCTCATACTTGGGACATATGCTAAGTACTAGGGGGTAAGGAGTAAAGATGTATGCATGATGTATGGACCAAACTCTCAAATGGTTCAGAATAGATGTATAAATATATGTAGAAAAAGTGGGGAAAAAATGTGGCTAAGACATGGGTAAAGGTTATACAGGAGCTTTCTATTACAACTTTTTCTAAATTTATCCTAAAATAAAAACTTAAAAACCAAGGGCTGCTAAAGTGCATGCCTTAATAACTACACAAGTATAATTCAATACAGTAGAACATTTAAGAGCTTGGACTCTACAGAGCCAGCCAGCCTGGTCTTAAATCCATCCCTGCTCTGGATGTGAGCCTGGGCAAGTTAACTAAACCTCTGTAGCTCCTTCCCCTCTAAGACCAGAGTTTTGAACAGGGACTGCCCATGATAAACATTCACATGCATTGGTTCAAACAGATTCTAATTTTCAATTGATGAGAAAACATGTGAAAGCCTTTTGAAATAAAGAATATTTTTCTGAGGCACCTGGCTGGCTCAGTCAGTGAAGCCTGTGATTCTTGATCTTGGGGTCGTGAGTTCGAGCCCCACCTTGGGTGTGGAGCCCAGGAAGTCTATTTTTCTTTTCCATGAGGCAGGGAATAAGCCAACCTGCTCACTGTTAAAGCTGACAAAATGTCTTTGATTCCTATTTCTGAAATCACAAACGCATCTGCCATTTTTTGTCCTTCTGAATTGGCCGTTGAACTATGGACTGTAAAATAACCCCCAAGGTCATCAGTAACACCTACCCATTGACTTGGGAAAAAAAGTTACCACATCAAGTTTTGTGTATTCACCTGAATAGTCAGGGAACTTTCACCTATTTTATTTAGGTTTTCATTTTTTCAAATTCCAACCAGAAGCTAAATACAATTGGAAACCAGTAAGCACTAAGTTTTACTCCAAAGGAGTAGGATCATTCAGATTTACTCCATAAAAGTATGCAACCCTTAAGCAAAGCTTTTCTTCATTAAAAAGAAAAAAAAACCCAAAAACCTATACAGTAGTCTTTCCTTATGTTCATTGCACAAAATGAGTTCTGCTTTTAGAGCTTTGACACTCAATGGTTTTTTAACAATTTTAGATGCCAACTTTAGTAACTTTTCTCTACTCGAAAAAACCCTCATACGTTTTTCTTTAGGATGGTGTAGAAACCAGTATTTCTGCACAATTCACTGGATTTTCTTTCTTTGTAATAAAATCTCTTTAAAACCAAAAAACAAAAACCAAAAAGGAAAGTCCTCTACCTATCATGGTTTCTGCAGCTATGAATGTATTTCTCAGTTTTATAGCTGCTTTAGCTACTTCAGACTCCTGATCTGCTTTCATGTGTATAAACTATCCACATTCAGCAGAATACTCTTATAACAGCAACTTGGGGAAAGAGATCTGGAAATAAAACACATACATTTATGAGTACCAGGAAACAAACATGGCCCAGTAAAACATGAGGCAAGAATGCCTACAATGAGATGCTTTTTTTTTTCCCATTTAAGATTTCTTTCCCGTGGTTGTGTATCTATGTATTTTTTTTTTAAACAACCACTTCTGGTCATTAGAGTGAATCTGAGAGTGCTCTGGAACAACGGTGATTACAGCAAAGCTATTAAGTTTTTTTAAATGTTATTTATACCTTTTACATTCACTTCTCACCCTCTAAATACCGCTGACAGATGTCAAAGAGGCAAAAACCAGCACAAATGGAAAGACCATCAAAAATGAGTATCACCTTGTGCTTTCAGATACATTTAAGCATTTCAGTGAACAATAGTCCTTTCATTTCACATTTTTAGTAAGATGCTAATGCAGTGCAGCAAATGTGCAAAGCATCTTCTTTCACACAGTCCGTGCAGAAGACACCTAATTTTTTTTTAAGTTCTGAGACACAATTAAAAAAAAAAAAAAAATCCAGGATGAACAAGTTTCAAAATGCATAGTGTTCTGTGCATGAGTCCATTTTCTTTAAACTCTGAAAGAATAAAGTGTAAGAAAACAAGAAAACCAATGCGGCTGCACTCTCTGATCTTGTCCATTTTGCCGGTCAGCACTCTACTCTGGCATGTAAGGATGGAGGTGGTCCTCGATGGTGCCAACTGCCCAGTGGGTAAGCTGCTCCTGTGGCAGGTAGAGGCAGATGCTGCATAACTTGAAGATCGTAGCTTTGTTTTTTGGAGTCTGAAAGGGGAATAATTTTAATAATCTTAATAAAGCCTTAACACAGCTGATCAATTGTCACATGAAGTCACTCTCCCACAACTGCATAAAGCACTTACAGACACAGCAACAAAGCACAGAGAGTAAGGGAATAAATTATGGTCTGTACCCACAGGGACCTCAATCTAGTCAGGAAGACAAAACCTTGCCAAATAAAATACAGAAAGAATAAACATGATTATAAACTAAATGTTTAGAGAATTTATTCAAAACAAAAAATTTAAGGTCCGGAAAGTCAACCATGACAACTTGCTAATGGAAAGTAAAGTTAAAGACATTTCAGAGACAGATGATCTAAATCGAGACATGAAGCTGTGGTCTGTATACAGAAGAGACAAGAAATGATGTCAGAGTATGATGCTGAGCAGGGAGCCCGTTTCTCCCTCTCCCTCTGCCTCTCCCTGTTCCTGCTCTCTCTCAAATAAATAAAATCTTAAAAAAAAAAAAAAAATCAAAATTAGTATCACAAATACTCTTCTAAAAGTCTTTAAACTGCCTCCGCAGAAAGGCCTCCTCTGGTGTCACCATCAGAGTTCATACCCAACAGCTTACACAGCCGCCCCACTTCCTCTGAGCGCTCACCAACTGCATACTGTTCTGCCCCACTGCCTCCCCCATAATGGAGAATTTCTGTCTTGTTCACAGTGTACAGTGCCTGGCACACAGTAAGTAGGCACTCTGTTGCTGAATGAATGGTAATTAAAGTGCTATTTTAAAATTTTTTTTTTTTTAAATATTTTATTTATTTGACAGACAGAGACACAGCGAGAGAGGGAACACAAGCAGGGGGAGCGGGAGAGGGAGAAGCAGACTCCCCGCCGAGCAGGGAGCCCGATGCGGGGCTCGATCCCAGGACCCTGGGATCATGACCTGAGCCGAAGGCAGATGCTTAACGACTGAGCCACCCAGGCGCCCCTAAAATTATTTTTAACAAGATATCTGTTATAAATTCCAAGTGAGGATATTCAGATTTAGGTTGATGAAAATAATGTTCTAGAGAATAAAAAATAATATGGAACACCTGGATTGCTTAAATTGGAAGTGCTTATTTAAAACACATGTGGAGACTCTGAGAAACAAACTGAGGGTTCTAGAGGGGAGGGGGTGGGGGGGTGGGTTAGCCTGGTGATGGGTACTGAGGAGGGCACGAATTGCGTGGAGCACTGGGTGTTATACGCAAACAATGAATCATGGAACACTAAATAAATAAATAAATAATTGTAAAAAAAAAGAAGTAGATACACAGGTTATATGCCAATAATAACTCAATAAAGCTATAAATTATGTAAATAAATTAAAAAATAAGTAGAGTGTGTTTAAATATAGCATTCTCAGTTTTGGTCTAATCTTGAGAAATTGTATGTAAAATAATTTTTAAACTATGAACTCCTATCAGATAAATTAATGAATTAGGAGGACTATTTTAGTGTTTTAAAAAAAAATAAAAAAATAAAGCACATGTGGATCTTTTAAATACAAATATACTTCATCCCTTTAGATTTTTATTTAAAAGGTCTAGGGCCAAAGCTTCTCAAAATATAATGTGTTACTACTCATCTAAGGATTTTGTTCCAAACATTGATTCTCTGACCGAGTAGGACTGGAGTAGGGCATGAGATTCTACATATTTAAGGATCTGTTACCACCATCTTGTTGACCATACTTTACATTAGAAAAGCTCTATAGGAGCGTTTCTTAAACTCTACTGCCATTGGAATCATGACGTTTAAATGCTCCCAGGTAGTTCTACTATGCAGCAAAATTTGGGAACCACTGTTCTAGGGTGAGGCCCAGGATAGCTGTTTGATTTTTAAATAACTTCAAAAATAATGCAGTGTTGAAGTGGCAGAACAGAATTAACATAGAAAATAGTCTAACAAATGAGTTTTTTTTTTTTTTTTTAAAGATTTTATTTATTTATTTGAGAGAGAGAGAATGAGAAAGAGCACGAGCGGGGAGAGGGTCAGAGGGAGAAGCAGACCCCCCGCTGAGCAGGGAGCCCGATGTGGGACTCGATCCTGGGACTCCAGGATCATGACCTGAGCTGAAGGCAGTCGCTTAACCAACAGAGCCACCCAGGCGCCCACAAATGAGCTTTTTAAATGAGCTGTTAAGTAGTTAAACAAACAAAGCTTACCTGCAAGTGCTGTCTGTCAATGAAGAGAAACACGGACTGGTTAGGATTGTTGACAACAATTCCAGTCTTGTCCTTGCGGCTCAGTACATGCAGAAACTGTTTTTCATAGTCACCGTGATGAAACTCAAATTTGGCCTAAGGAAGAAATACATTTACATGTAACTACAAAGATGTTACCCTACCTGAAACATCTATTACATCTATATGCTGTCCAATATGGCAGCCAATCATGCCTACTTAAATTTAATTCATTAAATGCAATTTAAAATTCAGTTCTTCAGTAACTCTAGCCACATTTCAAATGCTCAATAATCCGATGTGGCCAGTGGCCACCATTCTGAACAGTCTACTGAGATATATTCCTTCATCACAGAATGTTCTAGGGAACAGCACTCCATTACAGAATTTGACCTTCAAGAAAAACTTTGCATCAGAGTGACTCGATCCTAATTCTCAATGATTTTAGGTCAAATTCTATAAAACAAGATTTTCTTTCTTTTTTTTTGAGAGAGGGAGACAGAGCGTGCACATGTGGGGAGGGGGGAGGAGGAAGGGGGAAAGAGACAGAATATCTCAAGCAGACTCCCCGCTGAGTTGAGTCCAATCTCAAGACCCTTAGATGATGACATGAGCTGAAATAGTCAGACAATTAGCCGACGGAGCCACCCAGATGCCTCTAAAACGAGACTTTTCAAACCTATTTTGCTCAAGACTCCCAACTCAGTACTTCTTAGCTGCACATCTCACTACTTATGTAACCGTGTACATATCCCCTAACTCTTCTAAACTTCACCTTCCTCTCCTGTAACTCCTTGATGGGTTCTAACCATCAAAACAGTTAATGAAATGAAACAGTGGGGCTTTAAAGCCCACACCTGAAATATAGTTCCAGTCCTCACACAGATGGGCTTGAGGATATATGAACCCCTCAAAAATGTTTAAAATGTTATGCACATTTTTCAGATTAAAAAAATTTTAGGGCGCCTGGGTGGCTCAGTTGGTTAAGCGACTGCCTTCGGCTCAGGTCATGATCCTGGAGTCCCTGGATCGAGTCCCGCATCGGGCTCCCTGCTCGGCAGGGAGTCTGCCTCTCCCTCTGACCCTCCCCCCTCTCATGTGCTTGCTCTCTCATTCTCTCTCTCTCAAGTAAATAAATAAAAAAATCTTTAAAAAAAAAAAAAAATTTTAAATTATGAAGAACTATTACCAAATCAGAACAGTCTTTTACTCTTTTAACATGAGGAAGATCAACTCTATCCTCCCACAAAATGTCTGCGGAGACCAAATGCTGGGTGAAATGACTAGGCTAATGGAGAATTCAAGAAACGGAAATCTTAAAGAATCTCATATTTAGATAATGTTGAATTATTAAAAAAAATAAAAGACTGTTAGTCCAGTTGATTCAGTTTTTATTCTCTCATTACGTCAAAGACTATAGGAAATACTAACATGGAAAAATCATCGGTTCCTGCCATCTAGAATTTTAGCACCCAGCTTTTCTTTCAAGCCATAAGATACGCTATCCCTACAAACGATTGTGTAAATATGATATTCAATTGTACCTCTGCACAAATTCAAATATTTATTGAACTCTTAGTATATGAAAAGAATGTCATTAAATACCAAAAAATATGAATAAGGTTATCCCACCCTTAAGGGGCTCTTATACTGCCCAAAAGGGCACAGCACATGCAAATATAAAACCTAACTTGCTTCAGATCTTTTCTAGAATAAGATGTCGTTATTTGTAAAACCCTAAAATGGGTTATCTTCAAAGTGCCATGTGAAGAAGGGAGAAATAACTAACACAGTAGGCACTGTGGGCAGTATTAGCAGGTGATTTTGGATTGGGCCTTGAAAGAGGACAGTAATTTTCCCTGGGGAAAGCACTCAGAAAAGGTAATTTGGGAAATGCCATTCCTGGAACAAGACCGACATAAACACGTGTCAAAAATCAGACTACTGCCTGGGGCACCCGGGTGGCTCTGTCGGTTAAGCATCTGACTTCCGCGCAGATCATGATCTCAGGGTCCTGGGATCGAGCCCCGACGTCTGGCTCTGCTCTGTGCTCATCAGTGAATCCACCTGTCCCTCACTCTCTGCCCCTGGCTCCTGCTCATGCACTGTCTCCCTAGTGAATATACAAAGGTTTGGGAAGGAACAGTCCACACCAAGAAGAAAACTCTAATTAAAGCAGCATGAAAGCAGTGCCCAGAAGTAACAAAGTATTTGAATAGTGTGATAAAAACTACCTGCAGCAAGAGCATTTAGGGATAAAGAGGAAATAAGAGATATTTTAATAGCACCTCTCAGTACTCCACAGTACTCTGAATATAGCAGGAACTCATTACTGAAACAACCTTTACTATGGTTCCTACTAAATCTCATTACTATCTAGATTTTCAAGCACTTCAAGACAAAAAAAAAAAAAAAAAAGGTTTTCAAGGGGCGCCTGGGTGGCTCAGTCGTTAAGCGTCTGCCTTCGGCTCAGGTCATGATCCCAGGGTCCTGGGATCGAGCCCCGCATCGGGCTCCCTGCTCGGCGGGAAGACTGCTTCTCCCTCTCCCACTCCCCCTGCTTGTGTTCCCTCTCTCGCTGTGTCTCTCCCTGTCAAATAAATAAAACCTTAAAAAAAAAAAAAAAAAGGTTTTCAAGTTAAAGTTGACCTTTCCTTTTCTCATTTGCCTTAAGAACTAAGTTATTTATATTTAAGCCTTCTCATTCAGGATCAGGATACTCATTTATTTTAAATTACTGGGGAAGTAAATTCATCTTTACACTGAACTTGTTTCCTGCAGTTGAACTCTAAAATTACACGACATTACCTCTATCCTACATAGTGCTTATATTCAGTCCATAATTTAAGGTTTTCATAGTACAGGGCACTTCCCACAGTACAGAGTCGCAAATTAAAAGCATAAACTTTACAGGATTTATGTCTTGACTGCCACTTAACTACATGATCTTGTGCTGTTTACCTAATCTCTAAGTGCCTCAGTTTCTTCCTTTGGAAAAGGAGGTTCCTATCTGCATAGTTCTCATAAGGATGAAAATTAAATGTATATAAAGTATTCAGGACACAGTCTAGCACAGTCAACACTCAATAAATAGCCATGATTTCAAAAAGTAGGACTTAACTTGAGACAAGACTATTTTAACAACAACTATTCCAAATAATGTCTCAGATGGAAAGATACAGTATTAGAAATTTTAAAAGGGGCGCCTGGGTGGCTCAGTCATTGGGCATCTGCCTTCGGCTCAGGTCATGATCCCAGGGTCCCGGGATCGAGCCCCGCATCGGGCTCCCTGCTCAGCGGGAAGCCTGCTTCTCCCCACCCCCCCGCCCCGCTTGTGTTCCCTCTCTCGCTGGGTCTCTGTCAAATAAATAAATAAAATCTTAAAAAAAGAAAAAAAAAAGAAAGACATTAAATATGAGTAATGCACCAAATTTTTTTTCAATGGAAATTTCTGAATTAAAAAAATAATAAAAATCCTAAGAGTGCCTCTCAGTTGAGGTGCAAGACCTGCTCTGATAAACATGCCTTACCATTCCTGTCTTCCTGCTTTTTATATCCAACTTCTATTCTCCAACAAGTTCATGTGAGTCAGATATTATCCACTGAAGACACACATAAATACAGAATACTTTTACCTTTCTTTAGGCTATATATTATCTTTAGAACTTATTTCTGTCAAGTGAATCTTAGAAAAAGGAATAATAATTTGAGCTGATGGGTAGGAACATTACCATGGGGACAGGGGGAGTATACCAACTTGTCTATCATACACAAAAGCACCATAAAGATGGTTCATAGTAATGGATGAATGCAAATTTTTTCAATGATAACTTTGTATTTCTAAACAATCAGCCTAAAATAGGCATTTTTAAAAAGATTTTTTAAAAAAGACTATTTCTGGGGCGCCTGGGTGGCTCAGTCGTTAAGCATCTGCCTTCAGCTCAGGTCATGATCCCAGGGTCCTGGGATCGAGCCCCACATCGGGCTCCCTGCTCCGCGGGAAGCCTGCTTCTCCCTCCCACTCCCCCTGCTTGTGTTCCCTCTCGCGCTGTGTCTCTCTCTGTCAAATAAATAAAATCTTTAAAAAAAAAAAAAAATAAATAAATAAATAAATAAAAAAGACTATTTCTCTGAGAGAGAGAGAGGGAGGGAGAATGAGTAGGGGAGGGGCAGGAAGGGAGGGAGCAGCAGATGCTAACCGACTGAGCCACCCAGGCGCCCCTGGGAAAGGGTTTCTGAACGCATTTCTTAGATCAGACTCGTTAGAAAGCTGGATGGTGCGGGGGAGAGATCTTCTCAAGTTCATTCATAGGCCCTTCGACAAATCAACACAAATCTACCCTGAAAGATTTTTCTCTGGCCATTATTTTAAAGACACACTGGGGTAGTTAGGACTACCTCATTCTCAAGAGATTCTGTCACCCAAACGCTTTCTCCTCTTGTATCACAATATTCAAACAGATGGGAGCAACTTATGAAGTAATAAAACCGATTAGAGTAATGCATATTCCCCAAAATTTTCTTAAGTTAGGCCTTATTCCAGAAGTTTTTACTCACTTAGCACACACCACACTTAGAATAAAATACCTGAACAGGCCTAAAAGGCTCATCAGATTCCTTCCACCTAGAAAACAGGAGACAGACAATTTTCTCAATATCATTCCGAGGCCAAAGAATGAAATCCATCTCCTGAGTACAGCCAATTACATCCTATAAAAGGATTAAAGAAAAAATTACTTTCAGAGAAAACAAAGCTCTAACAAGGTATGTCACAAATTATAGGTTTGATTATAGAAACATTTCACAAGTACAAAAGGTCCACTATGTATCATTTTATATACCGAGAGGTAACAGGACTGTATATAATCTGAATCCCTCATGGCCTAATTCTAATTATCTCGTAGAGTCCACCTACACCACCCAGTCCAGTGTTGCTCACACCAAGACCTAAATTAATCAGCACATAGGTGAAGACTCCAACTGAAGCTGATTTTTTTTTCTTGTGAAGTTCCTGTATTTTTATTTCCATTCTTCAAAATCAGAACGTAGTTAACATTTAAGCAAAGGTGTCTTGAAACTTCTAATATTACTCACATTCTTATTACAGCTGAAATGCTATTTTTATTATATACTTACAGAAAACTATTTTTTCCATTCTCGTTCCTTATCATAGTCCAGTGTATTAATTTTCAAAGGCCAATAAACCTTTTTCAGACCAGTACATGGTTCTCTCTAGCCTTCCCCAACCCCAGTAATTATGAGGATGTCTTTTCAAGTATGTTCATTTTGAATTCCAGTTGAGTTACAGAAGTTTAGAAGGTTGGGAACAATAATTCCTTCTACTTTAAGTTCCTTATTTATAAGGAGCATGATGTTAGTTCTCGCCCCAAAAAGAAAAATCTAATGAACAGTAACATAAAACATTATTCCCAGCAATAATACACACCATTATCAGCATAATACCCCAGAGGAAAAGTTATCCATTCTAAACCTGAGCTGAAGGCAGCTGCGTAACAGACTGAGCCACCCAGGCGCCCCTGAAGTCAACTCGTGACCACAGTAACTACCCATACTTACGGGGGAAATGCAAGTTTAACTCACAAAAACTGACCAAATCAAGACTGAAAAACAGAACTTACCCTTCTCATAGACTGGTATCGAGGAGCATGGAGCTGCACCACATCCTTCTGTAAAAGCTCTATGGAACTTTCCAAGGAATAGCTGGAATCTCGCACACCTTTCAGGATATTTTCTTCGTAATTATTTGTCATAACTGGTATAACCTCAGACACTTCAAAAAGTGCTGATTTTTTCTTCTAAAAGCAAAAAAAAAAAAAAAAAAAAAAAAAAAGGTCTATTAACCCACCAGTAGCACATTGTCTTTTAACACCCAGTTCATATTACAATGTCATGTACCTTTACTCTAACTCAGCAAAATTATTAACTCAGGTAATTTTTGTACAGATTTTCAAATAGGTGGATCCTTCTGTTATTCCCCCAAGCCCCACTACCCCAACCACACACAAATAGGCTATTATCAGAATGTTTTACTGCATGGTTTTATGGTATCATGGTATCCATAACAGGTAACTTATTTTAAACAGTATTTCTTAAGCACTGAGAAAGAAACACTAGACACACCTACTGTTTAAAAAAAAAAGTGATTTACTCTTGATATATTTTCATTTAACTGATTCTACATACAGATAAATTAAAATCTCAGCAGTTTAAAAACAAAGCTGTACAAATTAACATTTTTTTAACTCCTTAAAAGGGTTAAGTTCCATTACTCCTTTTAGATATAATATAACAACTGTCAATATATGAAACAAGAAAAAAAGTCTACCAAATTGAGTTTCAAATTTAGTTGTGACCAAGTGCTCATCAATATAGGATATAAAACTCATGAACGTACTCAGGACAATTGCCTGCATACTGTCCATTCCTAAGAGTAACAATGGGGTTTTATGGTGTTAAAGAACTAGATGGTACAACCTGGGGCATCTCATATATTAAATACCAAAATCTCATCTCACCACCTGTATCTTGTGTTTCTAGTGAGCTTACATTATAATATCCTCAGTTAAAATCTGATCGTATCAATTCTGCAGTCAACATATTAACAAGACAGAATGGAGAAGTAAATCCCTGGAGTACCCAATCTTGGGATAATCACTCCAAAACAAACCACTGTGAAACCACTTTACATGCTATCCCAGAGCTGCTAAGAGCATTCTTAAACACAGGCATACCTTGGAGATACTGCAGGTTCAGTTCCAGACCACAGCAATAAAGCAAGTATCACGGGGAGTTGAATTAATTTTTTGGTTTCCCAGTGCATATAAAAAGTATGTTTACACTACACTATTAAGTGTGCAATAAGCATTTAGGTCCAAAAAAACAATGTACATATCTTAATTGAAAAATAATGCTAAAAAATGTTAACCATCATATGATTTCAGTAACTTGTAGTAACTGATCATAGGTCACCGTAACAAATACATTAATAAAAAAGCCTAAAACATTTCAAGAATTACCAAAACGTGGCAGAGAGACATAAAGTGAGCAAATGCTGTTGGAAAATGACGCTGATGGACTTAGTCAACCCAGGGCTGCCACAAACCTTCCATTTGTAAAAACCAAAATATCCACAAAACACAATAAAGTGAAGCGCAATAAAACTGAGGAATGCCTGTACCAATAAACTCTTTCATAAAAGAGTCAAGAATGGGATAAATACTCGGGAAACTTCCGAACATTAAGTACATACCACACTAAGAATATATTTCTAATTTGAAATTAGCTCACAACTTAGTTGCAAAAATCAAAGTAGTATTTCCTTATACTCATAACCTAATCTCATGTCAAACAGATTTAAAAATACTGCTTTTATCATGTTCTCGACTACTCACAACTCCTTATTTGCTATTTAACTGTGAAACTAATCCTGATTATGTTCCCCAGCCACCTCAAAGTTTAAATTTCCTCTTCAGGTCCTTTTGAATTTTAATAAATTGCACTTCTAAACACAAATTAACCATTTCAGTATGTAATTGTTCCTAAAAATTAAAGAGTACTGTATTTCATCAAATGTACCATGAGAAAAGGTACCTTTAGCATGAAGTTGAACAGACGATTTACTTTTAGCATATAAACATTTTGATTCTAATTCACCACTTTCAACTATCCCACTTTAGACAACCTTTAAATTCAGCTATAACGTTCTCTATGTAACTCCACATAAATGAAATTTCTTGTGAAACATAAGTGAGAGTTTTACAATGTTGCTCACCCCAGGTTACCTAAAAAAGAACCCTCCCGGGTCGTTCTCTGCATGTGTAGTTGCGGTGTAACTACGAATGGAAGGCTTGGGTACTCCTTGGGTTGGAAATGATCGAAAGCTCGGGAGGGTCCAGGTTAAAGCATACACGTAGATTTTTGTCAACCACTCTTTAAACTAATATACAGTTATTTACGGGTAACAAATAACTTAATATACACTTACAAAAATCACTTGTGCTAATTCACATTAAGAATTTTAAATTACCTTCTCCTTGAATACAAAGGCAATATACATCTTGAAGTCAAACTGGTCAGCTAGAGATTCTTTTTTCTTTCTAAGCTGAGCACGTAGTCTGTTCAGAGCTTGTTTCTTCCGGGAGTTTGGGTCCCCCATTTTGAAATACAGGTGGTACTAAAGCCTTTGGAAATTGTCACTAAACTATGGGCACTTTTTCTTAAGACTCAAGTACAACAGAAACAAGTCATTTTTTTCCTGCTAATATGATTGAATAGCTAAAATCACGACTGTAACCCAAAAACTGCACCTTCTGGCAATATTAGCAGACTGTCATATTACAGGGTCAAGAAACAAAAGCTGCTGTCCAGTCATGTTTGGACAATAACGTTAGGGGTTATGGGAAAAAGGAAGGGGAGGAAGGAAAGAAAGAGAGAAGAAAATACTTGGAACTAACTTTTTGGAAAACACATCTGGCTTAAATGCCAAAATAAAGGCTTTGGCGGGGAATGAAAAGTCTATTACCGGGATTTAGGTGTGCAATAAAACACAGCTGACACCAGTCCAATCCTTAAAATCCATCCGGATTTTCCCCCCTCTTTAGAGAAGGGATTATGAGAACGAACGGGGAAGGGGAAGTGTGATGATCCCTGCTTTCCAAACACCAAAATAAAAAAAAAAAAATTACAAAGAAAAAGGGAAAAAGAAAACCCCCCCCAACCCCCCCTCCAAAACACCAAAACAGGGTAGGTGAATGAAACTGAAATATCCAATTGGATTTTACCCAGCCAGATCCATGGCTGTAGTACCTAATTAATTCTTCAGTTATCTCAGATTTCACTATTGCTATGTATTGTCAGTGCTTGTTATTGATTACACTTGGTGGTGAGCAAAGAGAAAAGTGCAAAATCGGCAGAGAAGGAAGGGGAGAGGTACAGGGCTTCCCTGCAATCAACTACAGTGTACACCGGGGGCGGACAGCTGTTGCCCAAAGGAGCCATGAGAAAAAACAGCGGAGTCATTACCAACTTCCCCATCACCCACATTTTCACCCCCAGGCGGCTGCTAATGCTGCTGCCATGGAAAATCATGATGGCACAGAGAAAGGGGGTATATAATACGATATAATTATTCTTCCGGCTCTGTGGTTAGACCTGATTCATGCCCGGGATCCCAACACCCCCAGCCCTGCAGTGAGTCCTACATTCCCCAAGGGAGCCTTCCCTAGGAATGTGCCCCCGTTCAAGACCGTGGGGAGTGCGACTTATCTTCCTGCGAGCATTGCTGAGGCAAAGGTGGCGGGCTCTTCTCCAGACCCCAGGCGGTGCCCAGGGACCACCTGCCTTCCACCCCCCAGGTCCCACCCCCACCCTTTGCCTTCAGCGGCAGCGACTCACTCGCACCACGGGAGACACAGGATCACTCAGGTTTTCACTCATTTCATCGTGGAAACAATTCCCGCCCGGGTAGAGTAGGCGGGAGAGGATAAATGGGAAGGATCAGTGGGAAAAAAAGAAAATAGTTGTGTTAATATTAATTACTTTTTGAAAGTATGCCCAGCCCACCCCCCCCCAAAAAAACCCCTGAAGTTCCCGGATTAGCGCTCTCTCTCTCTCTCACGTTGAACAGACCATGTTTCCCGAGTTTGGATAGTTTAGGGTGGGGTCATTAGTTTGCTTCCCGAGGGGGCAGGGGGTGGAACTGAGGCGGCTGGGGCGGGGGCGGGTGACGGGGAAATCCCCTCCCTGTCCCCGCGGAGACCGGGACTCACTGACCGACTCTCGGGCGGGGTTCGGGCCCTCTAGCCGCAGCCTGCGGGCGGAGCGGTGGCGGCGGCAGAAGAGGCGGCGGCGGCGGGGGCGCTGCTCGCAGCACGGGCAGGAGCCATGTCAAGAGAAAACCACCAGCCAACTGAGCCCCTCCATCCCCGCTGCAGTGCGCACTGTGACCGGGCCGCCCGCGCTGCTGCCGCCGCTCAGCCCCCACCTGGGACCCATAGTCTGGCTCGGCGCCCCGGGCGGCGGCGGAGGGAAGGACGCGGAGGCGGCGGCGAAGGCGAGAGAGAGAGGAGGAGAAACGAGGTGGAAAGAGGGGTAGGACTGGTCCTGGCGGCGGAGGGGGAGGGGAGGAAGGGGAGGGGAGCCCTGCGCTAAGGGTCTGTCAGCGAAGCAAACCCCCCAAAAGAAAGTTATTTCAGTTCAAGCATCTGCTCTCGAGTCTTTCTTCCCCCCGCGGTCGGGTTCCGGCTCTCAGCAAGGAAGGTCGAGGAGACCCGGAGGGGGAGAGCCGAAGCGGAGGGTGAGCGTCCGCGGTGGCACAGCCTCGTTGCCCCCAACCGCTGGCTGCGGAAACGGCGGCGGCCTCGGGCGCCTCCCGGGTCCGGGGCAGAGTCGCGTTTGAGAAGGGAAGCGAGAACAAACAACTTAAAATGGCAGCGACGGCCGCTGCGTCACACGCCCCTCAGCGGCACCGCCCAGAACTCTCTGCGGCTGCGCACCGCGCGGGCCGCCACCATCTGCGCCGAGCGAGGGGGAGGGGAGGCTGGAGGCGGAAAGTGCTTTGTGCCAATCAAGCAGAGAGGAAAGACGGGCAGGGCGAGAGGCCGTGAAGAAGCTCTGAAAAGGGGGAGTCTTTGGATTTAGACTTCTTAGCTGATATTCCCGCCTTAGAGGGGAGTTTGAGGCTAGAGACGCCCCTCTCGTGCAGTATGGAGCTTCCATGGGGCGGGGCAAGGGACAACCCGTACTCCCGCCGCCCCCTCCGTCAGGAAGTCCCAGCTCCTGAGTTGGCTCCTCGCCCCTCCCCCCCGCGGTCGTCATAAAGCCACGCCCTCCTCGCTCCCGGACAAAGCACCCGGATGGAGTCGCTCTTCCGGGGTCTTGGCCAGCCCCTCCGACAGGTCTGGCCCGGACCGAGCGGAGCCGGGGGGCGGAGCGGAGGGGAACGCGGGGGCGGGGCGGGGCGAGGGAGGGAGAGGGAAGTGTGTGTTGGAGGCCGGGGGAGATCGCCGGGGCACCTCTCTGCGCTTGACTTCTAACCGACCGCAGGATCTTGCAGCGACAGGCGGACTGGGGGCCTCCGTGCCTGGAGGGTCAGCAGCGCGCTGCTGCGGGGAGACTCTTCCGCTGGCCCCACGCGGCTCCGTCCCCACCTCGCCACGCGCGCCGGCACGGGGGGCGGGCCGCGGGCTCCGGGGAAGGTCAAAGACGCCGCGGGAGCGAGCGTGGCCGCGGGGACCCCGGAGAACGGCGGCCGCGCCCGCCGCGCGAATTCGTCCCCGTGTCCGGAGTCGGTTGCTGCTGGGACCCGCCAGGACCTCAGGGCTGATCCGCTGCGGGTCCACCCCTTAGCACGATATGAAGAGGGTACTGCTGGACGTTTGCTGCTCGCTGAATCCCACGTCCTTGGCTCGCAGGACCGCTGATGTGCTGACGACGCAGTTCCATGTCAGTGATCAGCGAAGGTCAATACTTGACGGAAGCAAAGCTGTGCTCCTTTATGAACTAACCACTCACCGTGGTGAAATTTACGGTGCGTCCTCAAATTACTGCCCTTCACTTGGGAAAACCAAAATAGATTACCTGCAATAACCTTTTTTTTTTCCCACCCGTGAGCCAAAAGAATTAATTGGGAGCCACCCTTCCATATAAATTCTTGTCCAAAACTGAAGGATGAAGTTCCTGCGGTTTCCAAATTATTGCTAACCTTGAAAAGATGAAGCTAACATTTTGCTAGTGCTTCCCTGATCGATTTTAACAATCACGCACTAATGATAATTGGAGATGATCACAACTGAAGATTTAGGGTAGTTTATAACATTTTGGTTACCAAAAAAAGGTATTTAGAAAGTTAACACTGGTTCTTGTCTTTTTTTTTCTACCACCAATATTTATTTTTGTTACAGCAGATTATAAATTCTCATCAGTATAAATATATATAACTTACATTTGCTTGTAAGACCAACATTCAAAAGTAAAGATGAGATGGGGTCTCTAGTTGTTACCAGAGGTCCAGTGGCTGCAACTGGCACGAGGATGTTCTGTTCTTCACAAGTCGGGGGATGGACACACACACAGCTAATAAAACTAGAATCTCCATCCCCACAAAAACTTGCGGGGACAAAACCTAAAGGGCAAAACAAAACCTACCAAGACTCACATGACAAACCAACAGTAGTCTGCGCTCCAGTCTATTGCTATGATCGTCATTGTCACCTTAGTGTCAAAACAAAGTAGAGGATTAACAGAAGGAAACTGCAGCAGTACATAAAAGAAAATACATATTCTCTGTAGAGTGTATTTAGTTTGATTTTGTTAAATAACGACATTAGAATTTCACAGGTTTTAAAACCAGGAAAATACTGCTCTTTGATTTTCTTTCTTTTTTTTTTAAGATTTATTTATTTTAGAGAGAGAGTGCATGAGTGGGAGGAGCAGAGGGAGAAAGAATCTCAAGCAGACTCCACACGCTGAGCATGGAGCCCCTCACAGTGCTCGATCTCACCACCAGGAGATCACGACCTGAGCAGAAACCAAGAGGCGCCGCTCAACCAGCTTCACCAGTCAGGCGCCCCGGATTTTCTTTAAAACTCCAACCCAGTGGCTCTGTTGCTCATATGCATGATTTGTTGCTGCAATGTGCTACGTAAAATGAATGGTACCAAATAAGCTAGGGATCCCATCTGCAAGCCCCAGCCTTTCCCCCGACTGCAGTAGGCATCACTGATAAATCAATCTTGTGTACAATTCCTTACGGCTAACCCTTTCACCTTCGGCAAGGTTACTTACAACTCCTACAACTTTTTAATATTGAGAACTATTTAAAATATTCTTAATGCGTAAACACAAACATTTGGACTTAAACCAGGAAAAACAACAAAGATTTTGGCTTTTTTGATAAATATTTATAATATTTATTCTTACTTAAAGTGAAAGCTCAGCTTTACCCCTGAAATGTAGCTCTGCTAGGCAGCTGCTGATGTGCCCTCCTGGGAATTCTGCATAGCCTACCTCTTGTCCCCAGCCCAAGCACAGGCCACCATGGTCTTGATCTCTAAGGCCAGTACTGAGGATGGCAGGTGAATGGCTTAAAAAACAAGGGAAATCATTTTGCTTCCCACACTGTTTTATATTCCAGTAAATACGCTTTGAATACAGATTCTTGTTCAGATACTTCTGCCTCTCCATTGTCAGAGATTTGTAAGGGGCTATGGGAGTCAGAGGGGAACAGAGGGCAACATTTCCTTGACTTCTTTAGCCTAACTGCAAGACAACTCTTCTCTAAGAATGCTTTTTTTCCCCATTTTTCTCAAAATCACCTCCCACAGAACTCTGCCTGGACATGCTCCTTGGGACCTTTGGGACTAGTGAAAAGTATACTGATTGGAAACACAAAGTTCCCTTTGCTCCTTTGGCCTCTGCCCCTGCCCTTGCCTAAGTACAGACAAAATACAGAGGCCACAGAGACTGCTTAAAGCTCAATTTCAAACGTCTTCTGTAAGTCACTGGAGAAAGGGTTGGTGGGAGAGGGGTTAGTACGCTGCCTGGACTGGGCTTTCTAATGCTGCCCACTGGGCTTCCAAAGGATCCATGGGGCAGGTGCCTGCAGGCCCCTCTGCATGCTTATCTCCTGAGGCCAACCTGCCATCATCTAACACTACTAGAACCGTTGAGGTGCTGAGCAGGCGGCTTCAAGAAGGGACTGGAAGCAGCCTGCTCGTCTCAGACTGAGGGAATGTCTGCCGCTTGACCAGCCTGGGAGACGGAGGGGGGTGGGCGGCCTGAGGGTGGCCTGCGGCGCCAAACACGTTGGATACGGTCTGGGAGGGAGTGATGCCCACCACAGGCACATTCAGGGCTGGGCAGGGCATCCTGGTGGCCACAGGATAGGACGGGGCAGGGACATAGGCTGGCTGCAGGGGTGGGACCACGCCCACTGGCACAGGCTGAGAGAGGTGAGCAATGCCTTTCCTGGGAAAGGCCGCGCTGGTAGGGTAATAGCAGTGAATGGAGGAGGCTGGACAACTGGCTGCAGAAGGACAGCTGAGGGCTCTCGAACCCCTCTTCTAACTGGCGGTCAGCCTCGGCGGGAGTGCTTCTGCGACCAGCCCGGAGAGACCCGGAGATGCAGCGCCAGTAGACCGACCGCTCTCCGTCCCCGAATGTGGGGCTGCCGTTGTCTTGTTCGCAGCGTTGGGGGCCTGGGCACAAGGGTTCGTTTCCGCAGACACTGCTGTTGGTGCGAGAGCAGTGAGGTCTGGCTTAGCAGCAGGACCACGGAAGGCTGAGTCAGTGTCATTATCTTGAATGTCAGGAGATTGCGAAGCTACCCGTCACTGGCTTGGTCCTCGGGGCGGATGGGAGGACCTCTGGGGGCCCTGGGAGGACGTGCTGAAGGCACCAGGGGTCTGTGAGCGCGGGGAGCTGATACTCTCTGCTTCCCCTCCCACTCCTGGCACTTCTTGGCATCTTGGATTTGTTTCAGACTCTCCTCTCTTACTGTTTGCTCGGTGGCGGCTGTGACACGGAAGGACCCTTCCCTCATCACTGGCATCAAAAGTAGCAGTCACTCTGTATTCCTTCTCCTGCTTCTGCTTCCGTCCTAAACAGGCCGCAAAAGCAGAGCCGACTGCGTGGCTCAGTCCTTCACCCGTGTCCTTGACGGCCAGGAAGCAATGACAGATCCAGCGCCCAGTGGTGCCGTCACGACTTATGTCAGAGACGGCTCTATCAAAGGTCCTCTGTGGGGCACAGGAAGAAACTGTTTCTATTGTCTGCTCAACTGTGAGGTCCTCGGTTTTTTCATCCACAACTCTGAGTCCACCTGCTGATGCCCACAGGACTGCCTTCCCTGCTTTCTTTCCAGTTTTTCCAAAGAAGCCTTGGGAGAACTGCCTTTCAGCTTTCAATCTTTCAACAGCATCTTCACCGATGCGCATTCCTCTTGACTCGTCAACTTCTGCGAGGCCACGGTCCTTCACTGGGAAGCGACATTGTCCAGTACGAACCCGTCCTTCATCTGCTGTCTGCCACTGGTGTGGACGACTGGCCTCTGGAACCTAAATGTCTTTCTTTCTCCTAAAACTTTGCCATAGTTTCTTCATTTTACTTTTTACAAGCTGGCTCTGAGTCTTGGCTGTGCCCTTTACACCCTGTGTGACTCTGGACAAGCTTTGTAACCCCCCCAAGCCTCAGGTTCCCCATCAGTCCTCAGTGAGGTGTCTGAGGATGGCTGGTACACCAATATTCCGATCTATGGATGTGAATCAAGATCTTGGGTCGCAACAGCAGCTACGCGGGACCTCCTCTCTGGAAGAAGTTGCTCAAGCCCCAAGTCTGCCCCTGCCCCCGACCAACTCCAGAGCCAATGCCGAGACTCGGCCCCCGGTCGCCACCACGCACCACCACCTCCCCCATGACAACAGGCCCCTGGTTCATGCTTGCTGATCTGGCCCTGACTTGTACCCATGTCATCCCCATAGGAGAGTTCTTTTAATAACAGCTACATTCCATAAAATTTACCTAAAGTGTACACTTCGATGGTTTTTAGTATTTTCAGAGTTGTCCAATCATCACCGCAATTTTAGGACATTTTCATCACCCAGACAAGGAACCCTGTACCCATTAGCAGGTACTCCTCTTCTTTCTCTCCCTCAGTCTTAGGCAACCATTAGCCTATGTTCTGTCTCTGTAGATTCGCCTTCTCTTACATTTCATATAAGTGGAAGCACACAATGTGTGTTCTTTTGTGACTGGCTTCTCAGCATAATGGTTCATTCATATTGTGCTCTAGTATGTTTCAGTACTTAATTCCTTTTTAATGCCGAGTAATAGTCCACTGAATATTTCATATTTTTTAATTGAGGTAAACTTATATGTAAGTTTCAGGTATACAACATTATAATTCAATATTTGTGTACACTACAAAGTGACCACCCCCAAAAGTCTAGTCACTACCCATCACCATACAGCTGAGCCCCTTTACCCATTTCGCCCAGCCTCCAACCCCCTTCCCTTCTGGCAACCACCGCTCTGTTCTCTGTATCTATGAGTTTGTTTTCCTCTTGTTGGTTCGTTTGTTTTACTGTTTAGGCTCCACTTATAAGTGAAATCATACATCTGACTTACTTCACTTAACATAATACCCCAAGGTCCATCCATGTCGCTGAAATGGTAGATTACCTCCCTTTTCATTAAGGCCGAATTGTATTCTATTGTATCTATATACCACATCTTCTTTTTTAAAAAATTTATTTGAGAGAGAGAAAGAGACAGAGAGAGAACACAAGCAGGGGGAGGGGCAGAGGGAGAAGCAGACCCCTGCTGAGCAGGGAGCCCGTTGTGGGGCTTGATCCCAGGACCCCAGGATCATGACCTGAGCCAAAGGCAGACACTCAACTGACTGAGCCAGCCAGGTGCCCCAAACACCACCTCTTCTTTATCCGTTCATCTGTGGATGGACACTTGGGGCTGCTTCCCTAACTTGGCTATTGTAAACAATGCTGCCATGAACATAGGGGTGCATATATCTTTTCCAATTAGTGCTTTCATATTCTTCAGATTAATCATCTTTCGTTTATCCACTCACCAGCTGATGGATATTTAAGGGTTTTTTTTTTCTCCTTTTTGGCTATGAAGAATAATATTGCTATGAGCATTTGATTAAAGGTTTTGTAGAGACATATGTTTCCAATTCTCTACAGAGAGAAATGAATTGACCTAGCAGTGAAATTACTGGGGCAAATGTTAACTCTATCTTTAACCATTTGAGAAACTGCCAGACTGTTTTCCAAAGTGATGGCACCATTTTACATTCCTATCAGCAGTGGATGGGGACCCCAATTTCTCCACATCCTTGTTATTATCCCTCTTTTTGATTCTAGCTATCCTAGTGTATGTGAAGTGGTATTTCATGGTGGTTTTGATTTGCCTTTCCCTAAAGATTAAGGCTGTGAAGCATCCATTCATGTGCTTTTGGCCATTTTTCTGTTTTCCTTGGAGAAATTTCTTCTTTTTTTAATTTATTTTTTAAATTTAAATCCAATTAATTAACATATAATGCATTATTGGTTTCAGAGGTAGAGGTCAGTGATTCATCAGTCTTATATAACACCCAGTGCTCATTACATCACGTGCCCTCCTTAATGTCTATCATCCAGTTTCCCCATCCCCCCACCCACCACCCCTCCAGCAACCCTCAGTTTGTTTCCTATGATTAAGAGTCTCTTATGGTTTGTCTCCCTCTCTGGTTTCATCTTGTTTTATTTTTTCCTCTTCTCCCCTATGATCCTCTGTTTTGTTTCTTAAATTCCACCTATCAGTGAGATCATATGATAATTGTCTTTCTCTGAGTGACTTATTTCGCTTAGCATAATACCCTCTAGTTCCAACCACGTCGTTGCAAATGGCAAGATTTCATTTTTTTTTTAAATTTTATTTATTTATTTGACAGAGAGAGAGACAGTGAGAGAGAGGGAACACAAGCAGGGCGAGTGGGAGAGGGAGAAGCAGGCTTCCCACCGAGCAGGGAGCCCGACATGGGGCTCGATCCCAGGACCCTGGGATCATGACCTGAGCCGAAGGCAGACGCTTAATGACTGAGCCACCCAGGCACCCCGAGATTTCATTTTTTGATGGCTGAACAATATTCCATTGTATATATATACCACATCTTCTTTATCCATTCATCTGTTGATGGACATCTTGGCTCTTTCCACAGTTTGGCTATTGTGGACATTGCTGCTATAAACATTAGGGTGCACATACCCCTTCGGATCCCTACATTTGTATCTTTGGGATAAATACCCAGTAGTGCAATTGCTGGGTCATAGGGTAGCTCTATTTTCAACTTTTTGAGGAACCTCCATACTGTTTTCCAGAGTGGCTGTACCAGCTTGCATTCCCACCAACAGTGTAGGAGGGTTCCCCTTTCTCCACATCCTCGCCAACATCTGTCGTTTCCTTTATTCAGAGATTTTGTCCATTTTTTTAGTTGGGTTGTCTTTTTATTATTGAGGTGTAAGAGTTCGTTATTCTACATATAAGTCCTTATCAGATATATGATTTCAAGTATCTTCTCCCATTCTGTGGGTTGTGTTTTCACTTTCTTGGTGCTGTTCTTTGGAACACAAAAGTTTTAAGGTTTGATGAAGTCCAATTTATCTATTTTTTCTTTTGTTGTTGCTTATTCTTGTGGTGTCTTATCTAGGAAACCACTGAAAAGTTTTTGCATCACTATAATCATGAATCATGAAAACAGGAGCAGATGTCGAGGTAAAAAACGAAGTTTCCCATTTCAGCTACTAAGAAACAGAATTGGAGATTCTTGGTCACAGCTGAACAACTCCTATAACACTGTCTTCTGAGGGTCTGTGTCACGTCTCAGTGAGATGAGTCAAGAAATATCAGCAATGTGCCCTGGAGGAAGAAAACACTTCTAGCTCAATTTTCTCTACAATTTGGAAGGGCTTTAAAATTGGAAGGATAATCAAAGGGAATACATTTTTAAAAAGCCATGACCGCAATGTTCTGATGAAATTCAGATAAAAGTCAGATAGAACTCAGTTAAAATTTAGCTTCGTTAACAATGGAAAAACCACCCAATCACGTTAGAAATGGCTTCTTTGAGTTAGGCTGCTTCTAACAGTGGGATTTGTGGAGTGAGGAGGATGGCACCTTGATTAAAAATATCTGCTTAGGGGCACCTGGGTGGCTCAGTCGTTAAGCGTCTGCCTTTGGCTCAGGTCATGATCCCAGGGTCCTGGGATCGAGCCCCGCATCGGGCTCCCTGCTCTGCGGGAAGCCTGCTTCTCCCTCTCCCACTCCCCCTGCTTGTGTTCCCTCTCTCGCTGTGTCTCTGTCAAATAAATAAATAAAATCTTTAAAAATAATAAAATAAAATAAAATAAAATAAAATAAAATAAAATAAAATAAAATAAAAATATCTGCTTAATCTCCCCTTGGAGGGTTTAAATGGCACCATTAGATACATCGTGTAACATCTTCTTAGTTGGAAAGCAGGTACCACCACAGGTTACATTTTTAGTAAGAGAACACTTTATGAAGGTTCTGTGCTAGCTCGCTCCCTGGATCCAGAAGGCTCCAAGTCTAACCTCCTGACCTCTAGGCAAGCCACCTCTTCTGGGTTCATTCCAAGTCAGGAAATGATTACTCAAGCATATGCTTACATAGCCTACATATAGGATAGTAAGAAAGCCAATGAAGTGTTTAACAATTGTTCTTCACTCTTCTAAAAGGAACCAGATAATTTACCTTTAAAATATATGTTGTCTGCACACGGCTTCTCTTGTCTTAGAAAAAATCTGGTTTTCTCAACATCTCCCCTCATACTTATGACCATGCTAGATTTTTCAGGAATTCTCAAATATTTTGTTCCTTCATTAGTGCTATTAAGTTTATGAGACATGGTCTTGACTTTTGGTCATATTTATGATACAAAGATTAATAAGCACGATACAGGACAAGTTTATGCTTAAACTATGCAGGCCTGGAGAACTATCTCTGATACTCTACAATTTGATCCTAGAACCAGCAGCACCAGGGACCTGGTCTCCAAATTTCAACCATACAGGTTTATCACCTAAGATAACTATGATAATGTGGGCTAAGAAAAATTGCACAGTCCAACAGAGCTTATTCACGGCATAGACTCTAGCACATACAGCCTTCCCATCCACAACGGAGTCACAAGGTTATACAAAAATGATATAAAAAGGAAAAAGAAACTATGTTTTGAGACCTTTGCTGGGGTGGGGGTGGGGGAGTAGGAAGTTTCTTAATTTCTCCTCTAATCTGAGCCTAATTTCATGTGGGCCCAAGCTAGGGAGGTCAGTACTCATTTGCAGGCTGACAGTGGGCTATTTGTTTAGTGAAGGCCTAAAGCAAGATAGAGGCTTGGAAAATGAGATTTGGCCAGGTTGCCAGCATTGTCCCCAAAATTGGAATGTGGTTGAGAATCCAAGGAATATGCATGTGAATACTCATACTGTACCATGGATTTTCTTTATTTTTTAACCTTTTTTCTTTCCCCACTCCCTTTCTGTCTCTCTGTTTTTTATTTTCTACTTCTCGAACTCTTGGCAGGAGGCTCGGTTTCTCACCACGTGGGCTTCTCCGTAGGACTTCTTGAGTGCCCTCAGAGCATGGTAGTGGCTTGTCCCAGAGTGAGTGATCTCAGAGAGAGAGAGATGAAAGCCACACTATCCTTTATGACCCAGGCTTGGAAGTCACCCTCCATGACTCCCACATTGCTTCCACAAGTCAGTTCTATCGGGGTGGGAAGGAAGTGCACATGAATACCCTTGTGTTCAGAGTTGGGGATCACTGGTGCCATCTTGGAGGCTGACTACTATAAATATCTTTTGTGTTGTGTACAAAACATGCGAGGGAACTTATCAAAGACCTCCAGTTCTATCATAGTTAGGATAGACTAGGCCAGAAGTCAACACACTTTTTCTTAAAGAGCAATAGTAACTATTTTCAGCTGGCAGGCTATATGGTCTCTGTTGTAATTAGTCAGTTCAGTGGCAGCATAAACAAGACATAAGCAAATTTGCATGTCTGGGTTCCAATCAAATCTCATCAAAACAGGCAGTTGGCCCATTGGAGGGAGTCTGCTGACCCTGAGCAGCAATAATTTATGCTCTGTGGCTTAAACCACAAAGGTTTATCACTCACACTATTTCCAAAACAGGTCTGCAGGGAGACTGTTCATTATGGACTTTGAGGAATTCAGAATTATGGAATACCACATGCTTCCACAACCACTGAAACAAAAAACAGGAATATGGCAAATCCCTCACGGGCTTTGAAAGCGTCCACCTGAAATGACATCACTCCTACTCTCATTTCTTTGGTCAAAGCAAGTCACGTGGCTACCCTTAACTTCACTGGATCCCAGCAGTATGACCGTTCCATGTGCCCAGAGGAGAGGGAAGCAGATCTATTTGGTGAACAGCAGTGATTACCACCAGAACCATATTCTTTCTTTTTTTATTTTTTTATTTTTTATTTTTTATTTTTTTAAAGATTTTATCCACTTATTTGTCAGAGAGAGAGAACACAAGCAGGGGGAGAGGCAAGCAGAGGGAGAAGCAGGCTCCCTGCCGAGCAAGGAGCGCGATGTGGGACTCGATCCCAGGACCCTGGGATCATGACCTGAGCCGAAGGCAGCCGCTTAACCGACTGAGCCACCCAGGCGT
The DNA here is from genome assembly GCF_004348235.1 of Phoca vitulina. Classification (NCBI taxonomy): domain Eukaryota; kingdom Metazoa; phylum Chordata; class Mammalia; order Carnivora; family Phocidae; genus Phoca; species Phoca vitulina. Next base: position 23,658,342 of record NW_022589734.1, read on the forward strand.
CCCTCTTTCTTTTTTTTAAAGATTTATTTTTTGAGAGAGAGATTGAGTTCACAGCTTGGGGGAGGGGCAGAGGGAGAGGGAGAGAGAAACCCAAGCAGACTCAGCGCTGAGCACGGAGCCCAGAATGGGGCTTGATCCCACAACCCCGAGATCACAACCTGAGCCTAAACCAAGAGTTGGAGTCTCAACCGACTCTACCACCCAGCTGTCCCCAGAAGCATATTATTTCTTACTACTTGTTCTTGTTCCACCACTAGACCTCTTTCCTTTTAACTGAAGATTTTATTTATTTGGCAGAGAGAGAGAGCACAAGTAGGGGGAGCGGCAGAGGCAGAGGGAGAAGCAGTCTTCCTGGGATCATGACCTGAGCCAAAGGCAGATGATTAACCGACTGAGCCAATGAGGCTTCCCTATAAAGTCTATTTTTAAATCACATTTTGCTATTTTGCTTTTCCCAAGCCACTCTCACCTCAATTGCTTCAACTCTGGTGGATCTGTCTATTGCCCTGGCTTTCAGCAGACATTTACACTTTATAACTTACATTTTTTTCCTTAGTGAAGAAAAATCAGCATTTCCTTTGCCTGAAATGGAGCATCCCTAATTCAGCTTTCAATTAAAAGATAAGTGTTTTACTGTTTCCAGCAGAAAAAAATATAAGCTATTATTTACTTTCTTTCTTGCAAATAGCGGGGAAGTTAACCAATTACAAATACTTATTGAATATCTATTATATATGCATACTGTGCTATGTGTTTTGAAAGACAGAGAAAAATAAATTCTTGTCCCCAAAGACTTTTTAATAGTTACCAACATGATAATGAACATTTGAAATAAGAGTGAGCAATACTGGACTATATAATTAAGAGCTGAATTGTGAACAATAGGCATTGAGTTGAATAATAGTATAAGATAAAAGGGAGGCCAATGAAAGATGAATTAAATAGATGGGATTCATGCAGGAATACGCTCAAGTTCGCTTCAAAAGTTGGGAAGAATTTCACTAGGTTAAGGTGGGAGAAAAGGGAAGAGAAGAAGGAAGTTTCTGAAAAAAGGAACACAATAACCGAGGGCACTGAAGGTGGATGCGAGTCTGGCATATCCATGAGAGAGTAAAGATATCAACCCAAATCCAATGAAAGATGCCCATTTAGAAAGAGCAGGAAATAATTTAGTAAAGATAGAATGAAGCTTTAGTTCTAAATGGCAGCCACTTGTCTCCCCCCTACTTCCAATACACAATTAAAAAGAACAGTAAATCATTTTTTAAAATGAATAAAGCCATAAAAGCTATGAGAAATGAGAAAAGAGCAATCAGCAGACAATAGCTTGTATATAATACCAATGGACTGATGCTGGGGGGGTGGTGAGTGGTAGCAGCCCAGCAAAGCCCTCCCCTCTCTGGCTCCCCATTTTTCCATTGTAACAGGAAGCCTCCCTGTGTAGCAAGCTCTGCTCATGAACACAGAACTTCCTGCAGCCTCTTCTGCTTTCTGGGTAATTCGCGAGCAGGAAAACAGCTCCATATGCAATAGTACAGGAAACACATCTAAAAAAAATCAGCTTATTTTCTCTTTTTTAAATATAACCCCCCCCCCCCCATCACTGGGCACGGGAGGGAAATCAGTTACATAAAAAAACCCAAAAACAAACAAACAAACAAACAAAACCAGAAGAAGCAAAAGTAAAGGCTGACCTCACAAGGACCAATCTGGGTAACAGAAAAATAATTTTCCACACCTCTAGTTAATATTTTTGGAGGTATTCTAGATACAATAAATACCTAAAGTAAAAACAAGATGCCATAAATAAGGAACAATTAGAGAACAAGAAAGAGTACTTGGAAATTAAAAATATGCTTGCCAAACTTTAATTTTTTCTACAAAGGTAGAAATATGACATGAGAGAAAAAGAGAAAGACAAAAAGTAAAGAGAAAATATAAAGAACTGGAGGTCTGAAACAGGTCCACAACACAACCAATATGTGTTCCAGAAAGAGAGCCCAGAGAAAATGCAAGGATAGAAGTTATTATAGAAATCACTGAAGAAAATCTACCAAAGCTAAGATTGAAAGAGGATACTGAGAGATTAGCAGGATAATATTAGATGTACTAAGGAAAAAAAGAAGATCCAGAGAGCACTGAAAGAGGGAAGAAATCGGTCACCTTCAAAGGAATAAACAGGCTATCTGCAATTATTAGACATCAGAAAACACTAAAAAAATTTTTTAAATGTATTAAAACAACTGGATATCCATATAGAGGAAAAAGAAGAATCCTGAGCCCTACCTCAAACCATACATGTAAACTGAGATGAGTTCCTGACTAAACATAATAACTACAACAAAAAGATGGGAAAAAACACAGGAGAATATATATCTTCATGACTTGGGGGTAGGAAGGACATTGAAAGCAAAAGCTGTAAATGGAAGAATTGATAAATTCATCAATTTTACAACTTCTGTTCATCAAAAGATATTGTTAAGAAAATGAGTAGTCAAATCACAGATTGAGAAAAAAATATTTCCAAAACATACTTGACAAAGTTCTAAAATCCAGAATATATAAAGAACGCTGCAAGAAAAGAAAAAAAAAGACCCCTACAATTCAAAAAAGATAATCCATGTTTTTATTTTTTATTTATTTTTAAAGATTTTATTTATTTATATAGAGAGTACATGTGATTGGGGGAGGAGCAGAGGGAGAGGGAGAGGAAGGGGGAAAGAATCCTTAGCAGACTGTGGGGCCATCCAGGTGCCCCAGATAATCCATGTTTTTAAATGAGTGAAAGATTTAATTAGATACTATCTAAAGGAAAATTCACAAATCACACATGAAAAACTGCTCAAAATCATTAGAAATTAGGAATGAAAAACTAAAACCAAAATGAAATACCATTACATAGTCACCAATATGGCTGAAATTGGGAAGACTGACAACAAATGTTGGCAAGGGCTGTGGAGATACTGGAACTCTCATACTTTGTTGGCAGGGCTATAAAACAGGAAGACCGTTTTGGCAGAAGATCTGAAGGTCCTCATAAAATGAAACTACTCTATGACTTCACAACTCCACTCCTAGCAATCTGTCCAAGAAAAATGGAAACTATGCCTACCAAAAGATGTGTGCAAGAATGTGTGTAGCAGCTTTATTCACAAAAGCTGGAAACTGGAAACAGTCCCCGTGCATCCATCAGTAGAAAAATGGATAAATGGTGGTACATGCATACAATGGAATGGATAGAGACCACAACACGGATGAGTATCAGAAACATGATGCTGAAGGAAAGAATCCTTACACAAAAGCGTGACTACTGTATGAGTCCATCTACATAATGTCCTAAACAGAGATAGTGAATCCATGATGAAAACAAATCAGAACAATGGTTACCCCTGGTTACCTCTGGTGCAGGGATTTACTGGGAAGGGATAGGAGGGAAGGTGCAATGTTCTGTATCTTGATATGGGTCTGGGTTGCAGTGTCAAAACCCACTGAATGGTACACTTCAAATTTTGGCATTTTGCAGTCTAGAAATTTTAGCTCAAATGAAAAAAATTGTAAACAAATATCAAATTCTAGGTAATGATATGCATGCTGACGGGTCTGGGAGTCAAGGTCAGGGTCGTCTGCGACTTATTTTGAAATTCTGGGAAAATAAGATGGATCAATAAATGAACAGAGGGATGGATAAATGGATTTTAATAAAGCAAATATAATGTTAATCATAGAATCTAAGTGATAGATGGGTGTTCAATATAAAATTCTTTCAATTTTTCTGTACTTTCAATTTTTTCATAACGTAGGGATAAAAGAAAACAATGAAATATTACTTTCAACATTTTGGAAGAAAATTATAAACCTAGAATTTTATGTACAGATGAACTGTCAATCAAACTACTGATAAAGTTATTTTAGGCTTTGCAAGAAATCATGAGTTTTTTTGCCTACCCAGAATCACTTAGGACACCATCTCTTCCTCATCCATGGGGTAGGGTCATCCTACCTCTCAACCTTAGGGGTGGGCAGGTGACCCAGGTTTGGCCAATAAGCTCACTTCATGCCCTGGGCCACAGAGATTGTTCAAACATGAGCCAAGCAAGGTCCATTAAGAGACTTCTTTGAGGATTTTACTGGAACTGTCAGTAAAGTAGTTTTAGTTTTGCTGGGATCACAGTCTGTGAAGAAGACATGAGCCTGGAGAGATGCTGGAACCTATCTTTGCCAGCACATGAGGTAAGCTTGCTTGAGCATGAAGCTGGCCTAGAAGGAAACAAATGCAAGCATGCAAAAGAAGAAACAAGGCAGTGATGACACTGTTTGAGCTCCTGGATTCATTGTGGATCATAATTCTCTCGTTCTTTAAATTACAGTGGAGAAAATTATCTATCTATAGATTTTATATAAATTCAAATTAATTAACATATAGTGTATTATTAGTTTCAGGGGTAGAATTTAGTGATTCATCAGTTGTATATAACACCCAGTGCTCATTCCATCACATTCCCTCCTTAATGCCCATCACCCAGTTACCCCAATCCCCTCCCCTACAGCAACCCTAAGTTTGTTTCCTGTGATTAAGAGTCTCTTATGGTTTGCCTCCCTCTCTGTTTTTATGTTATTTTACTTTTCCTTCCCTTCCCCTAGGTTCATCTGTTTTGTTTCTTAAATTCCACATATGAGTGAAATCATATGGTATTTGTCTTTCTCTGACTTATTTCACTCAGCATTATACTCTCTACCTCCATCCAGGTGGTTGCAAATGGCAAGATTTCATTCTTTTTGGTGGCTGAGTAATAGTCCATTGCATGTATATGTGTATATATATATATATATATATATAAATATAAAATACATCTTCTTTATCCATTCATCAGTAAATGGACACCTGGGCTCTTCCCATATTTTGGCTACTGTGTATTTTTAAAAAATATTTATTTACTTTAGAGAGAGAACAAATATGCATGAGTGGGGGGAGGGGCAGAGGGAGAAAACCTCAAGCGGCCGCCTCACTGAGCACGGAGCCCAATGCGGGGCTGATCCCACTACCCATGAAATCATCACCTGAACCGAAACCAAGAGTCAGATGCCCAACTGACTGAGCCACCCAGGAACCCCCAAATATTAATAATATAGTGAGAAAATAATATTTTCCCCTTGGTCGTGAGTTGAACAGTACCCTCCCCTTAAATTCATGTCCACATGGAACCTCAGAATGTGACATTATTTGGGCATGGGGTCTTTGCAGATATAACTAGTTAAGGATCTGGAGGTGAAGGCATCCTGGATTTAGGGTAGTCTTTCTATGAGGAGGAAAGGACACACACAGAGTCACAGGGAAGGAGGCCATGTGAAGAGGGAGGCAGAGACTGGGGTATTGAAGCTGCAAGACAAGGAAAGCCAGGACTGCCGGAGCCACCAGAAGCTGGAGAGAAGGAAGGATTCTCCCCAGAGCCCAGAGACAGCATAGCCTTGCTGACGCTGTGATTTCAGGCTTCCAGTTTCCAGAACCATAGGAGAATAAACTTCTGTTGCGTTAAACCACCTGGTCTGTTATCACTAGAAAACAAAAATACCTCTCAATAAGGAAAAAAAAAATTAGAAACACTAAAAGCAAAATGTCCAAACGTGAAGCAAACTAAAATGTGGCAAGATTTTTGAGCAACTGGTAGAATGAAAGAAAAGAGGATGTGTTTGTACAGATGTTAAGAGCATAGTGTTTTGAACAGTCCAGGGATGGTTAACAACGGATCGTAGGGGGAAAAGTCTACTCCTGGCACAGTATTTGGCTCCACCGTGAACAATATTTATGTAGTCATAACGGAAGGCCTATGTATTGACATCATATTTTCAGAATAAACCCATAAACATAAAGCTCTTAAATACTCTCACACACAGACTGTAAATGTGATCATCCTTGACAATGTGAAGCTAAAGATCTACCTGATGGAAATTGTTGGTGGAGTGCGTGACTCTTGATCTCAGGGCTGTGAGTTTGAGCCCCATGTTGGCATAGAGTTTACTTTAAAAATAATAATAATGATAATAATAATTAATAAATTATAAAATTACCATCATTTAAAAAACATTCTTTTTTTTTTTTTTTTTTTTTTAGGTAGGCTCCATGCCTGGCATGGAGCCCAATGCAGGGCCTGAACTCATGACCCCAAGATCAAGACCCCAACTGAGATCAAGAGTCAGATGCCCAACCAACTGAACCACCCAGGTGCCCCCCAAAAAATTCTTAAACAAAAAAAAGTTGAAAAGTGGAAGGAGAAAGAGAAACGGAAGAACAAGAGCCCTAGTAATCTCATTTTACTTTGTAAGGAATTAAGAAATACTCTCAAATGTCGGATGGCAAGAAAAAAGCTCAGGACTAAAAATAATTTATAACTATCAAAAATTGGAAGGCAGAATGAGGCGAGATGATATGGGGGCAGTGTTTCTGAGCCTAATTCTTATCTTTCATAAAGAGCAGAATGTCTAAATTGATAAATTAATAAATACATGCAACTTAAAAATACTTGTATAATATTATTATTTAGAATTATGGAGTAACCAGCAAGGCAAGAAAAAAGAGATCTGGTGGAAAGTAATTTCCTCAAGCATATTCTAGATCAAGGAAACTACATTGAAGCCTACATCTGGGCAATGGGCCTGGGGTTAAGGCAGGACTGTTTTTGTTTTTTGTTTTTTTTTTTAATATTATCATTTCTATTTTTTATGTACATGAATGGCTTTGATAAAAATGCCAAAAGAGGGGCACCTGGGTGGCTCAGACAGTTAAGTGTCTGACTCTTGATTTTGGCTCAGGTCATGATCTCGGGGGTGTGAGACAGAGCCGGAGAGCCTAAGGTCAGGCTCCGCACTCAGCGGGGAGTCTGCTTGAGATTCTCTGTCTCTCCCTCTCCCTCTGCCCCTCCCCCTGCTCGTGTGCTCTCTCTCTCTAGAATAAATAAATAAACCTTTTTTTAAAAATGCTAAAAGCAAAGATGAGGTGGATCAGATTATAGATGGCTTTACAAGGACTGGGCAGGGAAATTTATACTAGATTTCGACCTGACGATGGCACTGGGACAGGTGGTAAAGACATGGATTTAGCATTTACTAGGGAAAGTCCAGAAGACCCAACGTCTGGGTAGAAGATGACAGAGGTAAAAACAGAGGACAGTAGAGTTTTTTGGCCTGGGGGACTGTAGTGGATGGAATTACCCACCCCCTTCCCCAGGTCTGTGTTAAAGCCCTCCAAATCCAGCACTCCAGATTATGCCCGCATTTGGAGGTAAGGCCCTTAAAGGCATAATTAAGGTCAAATGAGGTCACTGGGGTGGGCTCTAATCCAGTGTGACTGGTGTCCTTCTAAGAGGAGGCAGAGACACCAGCATTGTGTGTGGACACAGTAAGAAGGTGGCCAGTCTGCACACCATGGAGAGGCCTCAGGAGAAACCAAACCTGCCAGCACCTTGATCTTGGACTTCCAGCCCCCAGAACTGTAAGGAAGTAAATTTCTTTTGATTAAGCCACCTTCAATCTCTCTCGTTTCTGTGGGTTTTTGCTACGGAAGCCCTATAAAACTAATACGGAGACGAAGAAAATAGCCATGCCATGACCAAAGGCAGGACGATGGGAAGGAGGAGTGAGTTTGGTAAGACAGATACCTTCAAATTATGGTTTGAGTGAGCTAGCCAAGAGTTTCTGCATGGTAAGCAGTGAGGGGCACATGCCTAAGTGAGCAAGGGGCCCAGGCCTTTCCCGCACAGAGGTAACAGCTGTAGGAAAGATGGGATTTTGGGATTTTGGAGTGAAAGAGCAAAGAGAGCCTGGGGGCCCCGGGGGCTGAGGAATGGGAGTATCCAGCAGGGGGAGGGCATGAGGGGGAGAAGCTGCACAAAGAGAAAGAACAGCAAGCTAGCAGGATGGAAGCCAGGAAGAGAGCATCTGAGGTAGGAGAAATCTTTCTTTTTTTTTTTTAATGCACCAGAGAGGTCAAGAGATTGAGAAACCAGAAAAGAATAATGGGGATTTAGCTAAAAAGAGGTCATTGTTGACCTTTAAGAACAGTTTCAGTGTAGCTGTGGGGAAGGAAACCAGATTGCCAAATATGCAGTGGGTTGAGACTATGGACAGAGGGAGGCAAGGAGGATTCAGGAGGTCAGGGAGGCCCCGGGGAGAAACAGCATGGTGGGAGTGACGAGGGACTATCCAAGGACCAGTTGCAGCTAAACGCAGAAGGAACCAAGGAGGTGGGAAACACAGAGAAAGAAGGGAAGTCCTCCAGGGTGGTGTAGGATGGGTGGGAGCAGGAGGAATGAGTTTATTTTAGAAAGGAGGAAGGGTAAGACTGCCAGGGAGCCAGGAGGGAAGAGGCTGCAGAGATTTTGGGAACTAGGCGTCAGGATAATTGCAAGACTGATTAGGAAGTCAATGACTGCGAGGGTCAGGGAGGGCAGAGGGACCTGGGGAAAGGAGAGAAAGTCTGTTAGAGAGATTATGAGTTCAATAGAAGTCAGTAAGAAATCAGTGAGAGGCTCTAAGCAGTCCTAACACCCCGTGACTATCGGAGCTTAAACACTCATAAGAATAAAGAATTCAGGGCTGCCCGGAGCAGTTTACGTAACCTTTGTGTGACCTCAAGAAGCTCCTTCCTGAGTCATTTTCTTTGATTGCACTGCCATTTCCAGTGTTCTGGAATTCCATCCCACAAGCTGAAAGCCATTTATATACTCCGACACCAGGAGGAGTCTCTGCTAGGAAGATTTTTAGTACAAAATCAACTATTCTCTGTTCCAAGTGAAGGATCTAAGTGGTCTGCAAAAGGCAACTGGCTAAAAGCTTTGCAGAGGAATATTCTGCTAAGCAAGATTAACCGAGACCTCTGCGCATGCTAGGCCCACAGAAAGAAAGGAACTTTGGAAGTAAAGATACGAGTCACTCGGCAGCTTGGCAGCCGGCACGCACTCAACGGCTCAACGGTGGCCTCTGCACGCAGGGTCCTTGCTTCTGCTCTGCCAGGCTTATGCTGGTGGACTCATGAACTCAAAATGGTTCCCGTGGCTCCCAGCCTCTCAGCTACATTCAAAGGCAGAAAACAGCATAAAAGCCTCTGTCCTCCTGGGGTTCCTCTCATCAGGGCAAGACATGTTATTTCCCAGCCGCCCCGCAGTGGTGTCCCCTCAAATCCACTTGCCATGCAAACAGATCACAGGCCTGGCTCCTCTTAGGTGTAAGGGAGGCCGACAAAAGGCTTGGCTGCTAGTGACTTATCCCAAGGGGTGGGTTTACCCCCCAAACAAAAGCAGGGGGGTAGCTGTAGGGTAGGTAACAGTGTCTGTCAGCGAAGCTAACCCATGCACGTAAACGTTTGGTCTTAATTCTGCATCACATTTTGTATCATGTTTTCTGGGGGTTTTGGTTTTGTTTTTTTATGATTTTTTAAATCTTTCCTTCCAGGGACTCTATTTTCTTGTATGGGTGTGACTATAGTGTATATGGGTGTTTTTCCTAATAAAGTATAAGGAAATACCCATCTGTATTTTTGTTCTAGTTGATACCTTCACAAATATAAATTCATATCTTACATGTAATCCTCTATTTCCTTTTTTTTTAAAGATTTTATTTATTTGAGAGGAAGAGAGAGAGCAAGACAGAAGCGTGATCAGGGGCAGAGGGAGAAGCAGACTCCCCACTGAGCAGGGACCCCGACATGGGGCTTGATCCCAGGACCCTGAGATCATGACCTGAGCCAAAGGCAGACGCTTAACCAACTGAGCCACCCAGGTGCCCCTCCTCTATTTCTTTAGACAGGACGAATGACTCCTTACTATGAGAACTGGTGAAATTAGTTTATTAACACTTCTTCCCTCCTCCTGCTCTTTTTAGTATTTATCTTTACATTTTTAACTCCACTTATTCTATAACACTTGATTTATTAGTTTTAAATGATCTATTATTATCACTGGCTATTAAGAATGATTGAATCAGCACAACTTAAATGACCTTCCTCTTTCTGTCACTTTTCCTCTCCCTACTATTGTTCACTATGTACTTTCTGTCTAGTCAAATGGGAATTGGTAAAAGGCAGTTGGAACTTCCAGTGACGTACAAGGGAGATTTTCTTGCTTGGGAGATTGGTAAGAAGATGGCTTTTCACTTTGATACGGAACTAGATACATGGCCTCGTTGTGAAGGAAGGACCGGCTTCCGGCTCAAGGTTATCCTGCTGAGATGTACAAGTACCAGCATCTTATAATCAGTAGTGTGTGGAACTAAATATTAAGGGAAGTCTAGTAGCAGAGTCTAATATCCAGCATCTCGTACTCAGCATCCATCAAAGGACTTAATCTGTATGAATGTGCAGTTCCCCTCAGGTCTGCGTTAAGCAGGCTCTGCACCCAGGATGGAGCCCAACATGGGGCTTGAACTCACCACCCTGAGATCAAGACCTGAGCTGAGATCAAGAGTCGGATGCTCAACCAGCTGAGCCACCCCGGCGCCCCTGAGGTCTGTGTTTTTAAACACAGACTTTCTTCTGAAAGTCATTAGTAGTTTGGGACCTAAGGCTGTCCAACCCAGAAAGCCGTGTAAAATGGGATAGTCCCCTTTGCCCTAAGATTACATCTTGGGTTTGGTGTCACCCTGCTTGTTCATGCAGCTTCTGCAAACTTTGACCTTCCAGACTCTGCCTAGACCACTCATACCTCATGTCTCCTGTTCCTGAGTTGACTTCCTAACATGGGATCTTCTTTCCAGCACATCACCAGGACCTGCCTAGCCTCTTTGGCCACATATTAGCTCTTCTGGTACTTGACATCTTACCTTCCAGGCTGTTCATGTCCACCAGGCCCCTCCTGGCTATCCACACTCTCAGTCCCCTCCTCACTAGACCGAGCCTGCCCCATTGCCGCTTCAATCCCATAGTGGCACTTAGTTGGAAAGCCAAAAAATGAGAACACTGCTCTGAAAACCCAGGAGGAGGAGTGTGCATGGGGGGAGTTGTCTACAACCGACTGACGAACTTTTTCTGGAAAGGCTCGGAGAGTAAACAGTTGAGACTCTGCAGGCCGCGCACCCAGAACCACTCAGCTCTGCCTTTGCAGGAGGAAAGCACCCATCCCGCTAGGGTGGATTCCAATAAAACTTCATCTACAGATGCTGAAGTTTGAATGTCATTGCATGCGTCATGAAATAGTCTTTTGGTCTTTTTTTCTTTCATTATTTAAAAATGTAAAAAAAAATGTAAAAACCATTCTTAACTCGTGGACTGTTTAAAAAAAAAAAAAAAAGACTACAGGCCAGATGTGGCCTGTGGGCTATTCTTCGCCACTGTCTGGTCTCTGAGACTGAATGTCAAACACTGAGCTGGGACCCGTGTGAATTCTAATGCAAGCAGGTTCTGTGGTTCTGTCTATTTAATGAGAAGGCATGTGATATCCTCAATGAGTGCTACAGAATTATTTATTGAAGGAGTCCTGTATCTCAATGGGATCTTACCATCGCCCTAAGTTCAGGAATATCTAAATACCAGAAAGTGGAAAAAGAAGGAACATGTGGACATCCGATCCCCCACAGTTCTTTGTTTTTCTTCCAAATTAACCAGAAATGCAGGAGAAACTGGCAGATAACAGCCTTGTTTTGTTCAAATGGCCTCATCTAGCTTATTTTAGCCTCAAGAAAGATAGCATTTCTGGCGTCCTAAGTACCCAAAATATTAGAAAACTGTTCTTAGTCTGATTGTGTTTGATTGGCTCCTTGTTAGTTTAGAATCAACAACCTGAGCTGAATATTTTAACATGGATTTTACTTGGAAAATGTCAAATCTTTAATTAACAAGCTTTTTTAAGGTATAATTTTCATGATTATAGTAATCACCAGGATAATACTGAGCAGCTCATTATCCATACATCCATTGTTTTACTCAACATCATAGGTTAGGCTTTTTTTTTTTTTTAAATAAACTTATTTTAGAACACTTTTATGTTTACAAAAAGTCAAAAAGATAACAGAATTCCCATATAATTCTCATGCACTTTCCCCCAGTGTTAACATTTCACATTACTGTAATATGGCTGTTTTATTGTTTTACTCAGCTGTTTTACTTCTGTTAAATCTGTATTGGCCACAGTTTTACCATATTTGGGAAATAATAGAAAATTAAAAAGGAAACTATCCTGCTTTTTAAGCTAGTTCCTTTTTTTAAACTTGTCCTTTCCAATAATAAACACATATGGCTTATTAAGGGTCATCTTATATACTAGTTTATTTTCTGCATTTTGTTGATTTAAACATCCAAATTTCTTTTTTTTTTTTAAAGGAATGTATTTCTTTTTTTTGTTTGTTTGTTTTTTAAGATTTTATTTATTTGACAGAGAGGCACAGCGACAGAGGGAACACAAGCAGGGGGAATGGAAGAGGGAGAAGCAGGCTTCCCGCGGAGCAGGGAGCCCGATGCGGGGCTCGATCCCAGGACCCTGGGATCATGACCTGAGCCGAAGGCAGACGATTAACGACTGAGCCACCCAGGCGCCCCTAAACATCCAAATTTCTTACTCCACTTAAAAAAAATAAAATAAAACAACCCCACTCAAGGACTCAGCTAGCCTCCTCTCTTGTTCCTTATCTGATACATCAGCGCCGCATACTGCTCTCTCCCTTTCTCACTCTCAAGGTCCACCTCACCCCTGCCCAGGCTTACTTCTCAGCGCAACTGAAAGCATAACTCCTCAACAGCAAAGAATTTCTGAAGGGAACATTCACCTCTCATTCAGGTAACAGAGGGAGTTAGTTGAACAAGCTTTTCCCTTTTGATGCTAAGAGGATTAGATGTAGTCCTTTCAAGCGAAACACATTCATTAGCTCTGTGAAGCATTAAGACCAGAAATCCATGTGTACTGAGTGTATTTAACCTGTTAATGGGGGTTTGTAACCATCAACTTTAAATTATCTGGGGGGGGGGGGAGACAGAATTTTATCATGGACAAATGACATCCCGCAACTTTATAATTGAGAAAGATGATTATTTATTCTGCTTTAATCTCCACCAAATCTTTCCCCTACGCCTCTAACATTGCAAAATTGTTTTTGCTTTTTACCTGCATTCCTTCCTCTGAATAGTTCCGGGTATAGTTTCTCAGTAAACATGCAAAGGCCAGAAGACATAGGACTGGAAGGTCAAAAGGAAGGAGCAGTGACTAAGCAGTTCATTCTTAGCCAGACATTCTCATGGGTTCTCCCACAGGAAATAATTTCTCTCCATCTTCTGGTGCCTGATAGGCCTTTCATAGAAGACAAAACGTCCTGGTTCTTAATTTGAGATAAAGGATGGAGCTGGGGCCGTTTAGAACACCCATGTTCAAGGGCAAAGCAGAAAGGGGAGTTGGTGAAGGGTTCTGAGCAGGGACCCTGAAAAAGCAACAGAAGGAGCCAAGTGTCATGAACACTTTCACATGGTCAGTTAAAAAGAAAAAGTATCTGCAGAGAGATAAACATGGCAAGATGTTGACAGCTGCTGAATCTAGGTGACGGTGACGGGCACACAGGCCTTCATAGTGTTATTCTTTCAATCTTCATGTACACACAAAATTTTTCAAAATAAAGAGGATGTGAGAAATCTGTGGACAGACCATATATGTTTGACATTTTTCTTTTAAAAATACTGGGAGAGGGGCACCTGGGTGGCTCAGTCGGTTCAGCGTCCAACTTGATTTTGGCTCAGGTCATGATCTCAGGGACGTGGGAGCAAGCTCCACACGGAGCTCCTCGCTGGGGTGGAGTCTGCTTAGGATTCTCTGTCTCCCTCTGCCCCTCCCCCCACTCTCTAAATAAATGAATAAATATTGGGAGATATCCAAATATGATGGGAACATAAAATCACCACTGAAAAGTCATGATTAAATGTTCATAGTCATACTTGAGGGAACGCAGATCATAGATCTTTTTTTCCAGTTTCTTTGGCACTTTTTTTGGCAAGAGAAAAAAGTCATAATGTTTTCATGCAATACATACTTGGTTCTTTAAATAACAACTGTGACAAATAGCAGAAAGAATTAAAGAATGCTACACTTTAATCCATTCGAAACACCAATATTTTGGGTTGTACATAATTAAAGAAATGTCTAAAACACTTTCTGAATCACTGTAGTAGCCCGTACGGAGAGGCAGGTCTTCGGTGGGCAGGGGAATGCAGAGTCACAGAACTCCTCAATGTTACACAACTTCTATGTCGTACCTTGACTTAAATCCAAGAGCAAAAATTAACACTTTCCTCTATTTTTGGTGAACAACGCATGTAACCTTAAATATCCTTTCCCTCTGGATTCTACCTAGGAATAGTCTAAATTTTTTTTTTTTTTTAGCCTTTCTAATTTTTTATCTAAGAGAAGGCAGGCTTGGCACTTTTATACTTACATCATCAATGTTAATATTTCTTGGGATTGCAGGAAGATTCATATTTTTTTTAAAGATTTTATTTATTTGACAGAGAGAGACATAGCGAGAGAGGGAACACAAGCAGGGGGGGTGGGAGAGGGAGAAGCAGGCTTCCCGCTGAGCAGGGATCCCAATGCGGGGCTCGATCCCAGGACCCCGGGACCATGACCTGAGCCGAAGGCAGACGCTTAACCGACTGAGCCACCCAGGTGCCCCAAGCTTCATACTCTTTACAGCTGATCCAGCACGGGCTGGTGCTCCTGCAATGTCAGCCTCAGATTTCTGCAGGGTATTTTGTGCATGTTACAGTGCACGTAACAATCTCACTCATGTCGGTCTCCAATATTGTTCCCCCAGCACCATTTCTGCAAAATACTGTCAACCTTGTCTACAGGGAGAATTAAATCCAGTTCAGACATTGTCAAAAATACTTGTCAAATGTTTCTAAGAAGACATGGATTAGATCTAAGATACCAGCTTCACTCTCTAAAGAATCCACGTGGAAGACAAAATATAATGCTGTGGGTAATGTCCATGAGTCCATTTGTTGTCAGATCCTCCAATTAATGACCCTCCTTCTAGGAGGATTACAAACATTTTCATCTTTCTTGGGTACCAAATGGAAAGTCTCCCTGATGGTTTGCTGCTGTGGGTCTTCACAGTCGGGCAGGTGGTATGTGGAGCGCCACTACTTTCCATGGTTGTTGAAAATGAGGGTCACCCTGATCACCGCTGGGTGGGGAAGGGCTGACCTGGTGGGTGCTGAGGGCCAGGCTGGGGCAGGAGAGAACTCCCCCCCCCCCCCCGGCGCATCTTGCTACCCATCCTCTCCCTACTTGAATTTTTTAGTTGTCCTCTTGTTTGTGGTTGCCATTGGTTTTGTTTGTTTACTTATTTTGGAAATTTTTGAAGAAACATGACAGCAGACATAAAGAATGGGTATAGAAGGGAAAAGAATGGGTACCATGAAACATCGCCTACCCCTCATCCACTTTCAGCAATTACCAGCATTTCCCAGGCTTGTTCCATGTGTTCCCTACACTGTTTTTTCTTCCTCTGGAGCATTTTAAAGTAAATCTAGATAGACACCATATCATCTCACTTATAATATAGGAATACTTTTTAAAGATAAGGGCTTTTTCTTTTTTCTAAATATGCCAACAGCGTCATCATCACACCTAACAAAATTTATAGTGATTCCTTAATAGCATATATTTTGGAGTAAAGTATTAAGTTTCCAATAATTCTTAATATAATTTTGTTTGAATTTTCTTATATTCTTAATTGGCCTTCTAAAGACTGAACTAACATGATACTGAAGAAATAAATATCTATATTTGCTATGGGCTGAATGTTTGCATCCCCCAAAATTCATGTATTGAAACCTAATCCCCAAAGTGCTGGTATTTGGAGGTGTGGCTTTTGGGAGGTGATTAGGTCATGAGGGTGGAGTCCCATGAATGTGATTAGTGCCCTTATAAAAAACCTCAGAGGGGCACCTGGCTGGCTCAGTTGGTAGAACATGTGACTCTTGATCTTGGGGTCATGTTTGAGCCCCATGTTGGGTATAGAACTTACTTTTTTTTCCCTTGATATATGAATACTTTTTTTTTTAAGATCTATTTTATTTTATTTTGAGAGAAAGAGTGAGCCTGAGAACACAAGCAGGGAGAGGGGCAGAGGCAGAGGCAGAAGCAGACTCCCCATTGAGCAGGAAGCCCGCCATGGGACTTGATCCCAGGACCCAGGGATCATGACCTGAGCCAAAGGCAGACGCTTAACGGACCGAGCCCCTTAATACTTTTTTTTGGTAAAGTATTTATTTTTAGTAATCTGCACACCCAACGTAGGGCCCAAACTAATGATGCCAAGATCAAGAGTCACAGGCTCTTCTGACTGAGTCAGCCAGGTGCCCCAGCTTAATTTACAACAATAACCACCACCACCACCACCAGGGGCCCCAGAGAGCTCCCTTGCCCCTTCCAACATGTGAGGATGCACACGAATTAGGAAGCAGGTTCTCAGCAGACACCAAATCTGTCTGCACCTTGATCTTGGGGTTCCCACCCTCCAAGTCCATGAGAAATAAATTTCTATCTTTTATAAGCCACCCAGTCTATGGTATTCTGTTACAGCAGTCTGAAGTACAGTAAGACAGTACTCACGCACCGGCCTTTAAGAAACTGAAGCTCATGGGCACCTGGCTGGCTCAGTCCGTAGAGTATGTGACTCTTGATCTCAGGGTTATAAATTCGAGCCCATGCTGGGTGTAGAGATTACTTAAAAAAATATAATCTTTAGGGGCGCCCGGGTGGCACAGTTGGTTGAGTGTCCCACTCTTGGTTTCGGCTCATGTCATGATCTCAGGGTTGTGGGATTGAGCCCGTGTCAGGCTCGATGCTCAGCACGGAGTCGGCGTGGGATTCTCTCTCCCCTCCCTGCCCCTCCCGCTTGCGTGTGCTCTTTCTCTCTCTCTCTGTCAAATACATAAATAAATCTTTATACATCATCTTTGAAAAAGAAACTGAAGTTCAACAGGAAGTGTTGTGATAAAAGATAAATAACAGCACTGGTGCTCAGAAAAAAATAAACAAGGGAGAGTTTTAGGTAAAATCTCAAAAAAATATTTGACTTGACAATATTGCCAAAAGTATGGTAAGACAAGTATTGTCATTGCTTATTAGTGGGCATGTAAACTGGTTAGCGTACCAGGCGGATGGCATGTCAAAAGCGTAATTGAAGGCAGTGGGATGAAAGGATTACTCATAGATGTGCTCAGAGCTGAGGGCTCCTACAAGGGTCGGTGAAGCACCAAAGTGGAACAGCTGCAGGAAGTGGTTTGCACGGGCGCTCACAGAGCCAGGGGAGGGGGCTCTGACTGAAACATGGCAGGAGGGGTAGGGGAGCAAGCCTGGGCTCCTTCCTCCCACCCCCCCATCCTGCGCCTGTGTTTCCCACGGGGAACCTGACTGGAAGTCGGTGGGTGAAGACACTGTTGACACGGTGTTACGGAGGTCGGCCTCTGAAGGTACAGAGGAGAGTGGAGAGAGGCAGTGTGTACCTATCTAGGGGGCAAGCAGGTGATCCAACAGGGAGACAAGTTCACACTCTCTACCAGTTCTATTTATTTTTGAAGATTCTATTCATTTATTTGACAGAGAGAGAGCACACAAGAAGGGCGAGTGGGAGATTGAGAAGCAGGCTCCCCACTCAGGCGAGAGCCCGATGTGGGGCTTGATCCCAGGACCCTGGGATCATGACCTGAGCCAAAGGCAGATGCTTAACCGATTGAGTCACCCAGGCGCCCCTATCTACCAGTTTTAAATGAACACCTTTGTATCTAGCAATTTGACTTCCAAGAACTCACCTTACAGAAAATCTCAAATGTAAATCAAGTTGGAAAATGAAAAAAATAGGCTTCTTTTGTATTTGTCGAGAGCTTACTGTGTATGAGGGACCAAGCAAGGCATTTTACACTTCATCCTCACAAGAACCCTATGAGTTTGGCACGATTACTACTGCCGTTTCACACTTAAGGAGATTACAGTTCCGTAAAGCTAAGACAGGGCCACAGAGTTAATCAGTGACAATACTGGGACTTACCCGCAGTCAGTCTGACCCCAGTGTCCGAGCTCTAAGGAAATCCACGGCAGCACTGTCTGTAAAAACAAAAGCCTGAGTACGACCCCGAGACGAGGTAAATCGATTATGCTGCATCTACACAATGAAATGCCGTGTAGCTTACGGAAGAATGGAGTAGGTCTACAGATACTGCCCCGGAGAGATACACAGTCCGTGGGCGGAAAGCAAAGGCACAGAACGTTGTTCCCGCTCGTACGCAAACATGAAAGGTATGCAAGAAACTGAACAAGGGTTATCTTCTGGTTACCAGAACTCGTAATCAAGGGAGAATTTTCCAGTGTGTACCTTTTAGTCCTGTATTTTCATATATACATTATTTTTCAATAAATATGTGACTTTAATATGTGTTATTTTTCAATAAATATGTGACTGGATAAAAAGTCACACACATCGCAGTGTCCAGAACTGAATAACAGGTAACATTAATAGAACACTAGTCTAGAGGGTTTTTTTTTTAAAGGTTGTATTTATTTATTTGAAAGAGAGCAGAGCGAGAGAGAAAGAGAGAGAGCAAGAGCACGGGGCTGGGCGGGGGGTGGGCGAGGGCAGAGGGAGAGGGACAAGCAGATGCCCCGCTCAGCAAGGAGCCTGATGTGGGCTCGATCCCAGGACCCTGGGATCATGACCTCAGCCGAAGGCAGGAGCTTGACTGAGCCACCCAGGTGCCCCTAGATAATTTATTTTTAACTAATCTCTACACCTAACCTGGGGCTCGAACCCACAACCCAGAGATCAAGAGTTGCATGCTCTACCCACTGAGCCAGCCACGCACTCCAACAAACATCTTTTTTTTTTAAACCTAAACACATCTGTTTACATTTATTCTTGTTAAAGTATCAACCTGTTAGTTTGGAATTGGGATTCCAGCCTGGGGAGATGGTGGTGAATCCATACTGGAGGGTCCACTCTCCCTCCCACCTTGAGGAGACTCTTTAAACCTGAGGAGCACAGCTCCTGCACCAACATGGACATTGCTGAGAAAGCTACTACGCTGGGCAGTGGGTGCTGGGCAGGTCTGGGACACCACCCGGACTGGCTGACTCTGATGCATTAATCAATCAACAGTCTGTATGGTTAAAACTGCTGATTCATCTGTCCTCATTTCTTTATCTTGCCCCCAAGGACAACATGCTAGGTTTTTCTCATCGTTTTGCTGGAATCACCGGTTTTATTCCATTGATTTAGCACTATAATTGCACCTCTGTCATCACCTCCTTTTTTTAAGAGAGTCAGGATTGAAGGGACTTGTTTACGGAGCACCGGTGGGCTTCTGTCCCCATGTCATTCTTACAGACGACTCTCTGAACCATTCGTGTAGTGCAGTTTGCTCACAATTTTACCAACAATATAAATTTCAAATTTACTAGTCCCTATTTTGAGAATTAAACTTTCTCCTTTTTTTTTTTTCCCCTCAAAATTTGAGATTTCTTTGCCCAATCTTTCGGTTTCTCCTCATGCGTCCTATGATTTCTCAAAGACTAATCCCGACGACTCAGCATATGGGCCAATTCCTACGTTATCCTGTTTTGTATAGTTCTAGATACTTCAATCCATTTTAAACACCTGCGTTATCATCTGATGCTTACACACTCTTACTGGGCTTCAATTCGTTCCTTTGTTAAAACTTGGCAGATTACTATAAACTTTGCTTTACAAGGAGATGAAGAAAAATCATGGGCTGTTTTCCTGGCTTATTGCTATCTCTTGGCACGTATGTTAATTCCATCAAAGTGGAGAGAATACTGCTCTTCCTGTTTTTAAAGCCAAATATGCTTTTACCAGCCCTTTCCCTCCCAGTGGGGTGGGAGGCCTGGAGAAAGTCTCCCTGTTGTCACCTCCATCCTGTTGTCCTCCTAGAAGAGCAGCTACTAACTGCCCGGACCCAGGTTGGTGGCTGAGATACTCTGCTTGTGGGAGAGGTCACCACAGGGCACTCTTCTACTCCCCCTGGCTGACGTGGTGCCCTCCAGGCAGGTCGGACATTTGTCATTTTTCTCTTCTCTGTTTACATAAAACCTCAGACAGCGGTCTCAGTTCCTGCTTGGCAGAAAGATTTAGGTCCTGGGCCTAAATTGTGCCCCGGGGCCCCGTGGACCAGAGAGCTACAAAGGCCGTTACAGGAACCTGCATACAAATGAAGGAGAAGTTGGTAGAGGTTCCTACGTACACTGTTGACACATCTTGAGAGCCTTCAAGGGAGCAGAGATGGTTGGGCTGAGGCAGGGTTTGGCGTCCTGAGTCGTCCTCCAGGACCTGCTTCGTGAGTGTTCCCCTGAGCAGTTGCTCAGAGCGGCCCCGTGCTTAGTTTTTATACTGCTCTTACCATCTTGAAATTAGGAGCAATTTTCTTTAAAACGGGGACTCTCGTGATCATCCTACACTGGACCCGCCCAAAGGATGCAGACAGTCCTGACCTGGACTCAGCATATGGGCCAATTCCTACGTTATCCTGTTTTGTATAGTTCTAGATACTTCAATCCATTTTAAGCCACGTTACTGCTCACAGAAACCTTCAGCTTCTAAGGGGAGGATAGAACTCTGTTTGTTGTAGGTTTCACACCACTGTGTAGGTTTTTGCTCCTATTGCATTCATTTTGAGGAAGGTACTCCCCCTTTTATCTTCTCTACAAACCTTTTAAAATCCTGAACTTCCGAGAAAACTGTACTAGTCCTTCAGACGCCTCCCTTCTCTTTTCATTTTCACAGACATGCACGACTGGGGCTGGAACTTGTTTTTCTAATTTTCTTAAACACTCCGGGGTCTCGAATCCAACATGAACATAGTTGGGGATATGTGTGGCTTCTTTTCATTGAATTTCTTTTTCAATCTATTTTCCATAAACCTATTTCATATCTAACCCATACATTCCCCAAAGGAAAAAAGTTGCATTAGCAAATCTGTAAGGCATATAAGACATCCTATAACTTCCCCGGCTTCTCCTTTCCATGGAGGGTAGCGCGGCCTTAGCTCTTCTAATTTCTCATATGCCTACTTAGACGTGCCTTGCTCGCCCACGACAATTCTCTTTTCTTTTTCATTCCGGGAGGAAGAAAGTGATTCTTTCACACATCCATTTCAAAATTATTTATCAAGTCTCTTGCAAGAAAACAGCCGTTCTCGGGACGGTAGAAAGTAACTTCGCTCTCTCTGATAGATTGATTCCTTGTGATTTCTCTCAAGGTCAGCGAAACGTGGTCATCAGGCCAAATTCAGCACATGGCCTGTTTTTCTCTTGCCTGAGAACTAAGAATGGTTTTTTCCTTTTTTAAGGGTGGTAAAAATAAACAGACAAACACTATGCAATAAAGAAAGCCTAAAATACTTAGTATCTGTCCCCGTAGAGAAAAAACTTTCCCAAACCTGCATTTAGAGAACTGTAACAATCTGCCCTCCCTCTAAACAGAAGTCAACAGAAAAAGTTACTCTAAGCTTTGGCAACAATGGTCTTCAGCGTCTACAGGGTCCTGAATCCTGTGTTTCCTCTCTGTTCTTCCCACACAGCAGCTGTTTACAACCATTTCTACTGTGCCTGAGA
The DNA here is from genome assembly GCF_004348235.1 of Phoca vitulina. NCBI lineage: Eukaryota > Metazoa > Chordata > Mammalia > Carnivora > Phocidae > Phoca > Phoca vitulina. The sequence goes on from NW_022589734.1 coordinate 23,679,938, forward strand.
GCATCCTATTGGGCTCTAGGCCCTTGGCAAGCCCACAGACCTTTCTGAGGGAAGTCGTCCCAAACACAAGCTTTCCACATGAAATATTTGTGGCTTGTGCTCTTTGCCAGAAGCCAAGCCTGCTGTCCGGGCAGGAGTCCAAGGCAGCCGGGGTAGAGGGAGAAACTCCCCTCCAAGAGGAGGGTCCAGTGGCATTCTTCCCAGCGGGGATGCTCATGCTGGAGAACACCGGCAGACCCACCCGATCAGGCGCTCTCTTTTATAGGCCCTACAAATGCTCAGGTGTACTCAGAACAGCCTCAAAAACTCACGTTATTTGGGGCACCTGGCTGCTCAGTTGGTGGAGCGCACAACTCTTGGTCTCAGGGTCGTGAGTTCAAACGCAACATTGGGGGTAGAGATTACTTAAAATAAAAATTAAAAAATAAAACCCTCAGGTTATTCACTCAGTTCTCAGAGGCCCGTTGCTAATCTCGGGTTTGGAAGTAGCGTGGCCCAGAGTGACTGGTCAGCTGCCGAGGGGGCTCCTACACCACGTCTGGGCCCGGAGTCTCCGTGCCACGTACCCCCACGTGTGTCTCTTTCTCGCGGTGTAGTGAGCCTGAACAGTCCGCCGCAGGTGCAGGGCTGCGTCAGTTTCCCCTCTCTCCCGGGTGGTCCTCCTCCTACCACCCTCGCCTCCGCAGCAAGCCTGCGCCTTGCTGAGCCTCGTTTCAGCCTTGCCTTCTGCCACGGGAAGCATGTCCACATGGCCAACTTGGAGGGGACGGGGTGGTGTCAGCCGACGCCCCTCGAGCCTGCACCTGGGTGGACTGCAGAGCTATCCTAACTGCGTCGCTGGTCTTCTAACCTCACCACGGGCCAGCTATTCTAAACAGCGTCACAAGATACTCCTGCCTGAGGACAGTCTTGCTGGTCGGTTCCAAACAACTGTAGCAGTTACTGTTGGGTTTTCCTAATATCTATGTGGAAGCTTGAAATGAGCACTTTTTATTATTCCTTTAATAAACATTGTACTCTCCATGCAGGTATTCAGAGACCTCCCAGTTATGTGGCTGGCATCCCACACACCCACCCCATCATTTCCTCTTTTTTAATTGTTTAAAACTGGAAAGTGACTCATATCCAGTCAGGGGCGCCTGGGTGGCTCAGTCGTTAAGCATCTGCCTTCGGCTCAGGTCATGATCCCAGGGTCCTGGGATCGAGCCCCGCATCGGGCTCCCTGTTCAGCGGGAAGCCTGCTTCTCCCTCTCCCACTCCCCCTGCTTGTGTTCCTGCTCTTGCTATCTCTCTGTCAAAAAAAAAAAAAAACAACATATCCAGTGGTAGTATTTAGTATTTTCCCCTAAACTGTATCTTTTGCATGCAATACAAAAGTATCAAAGTATTACTTTCCCCCCTTTTTGTATTGTAATTGTTCTATCAAAAATTTTTTTCCTACTCACATATGTACAAAGTTCAAAACAGAAAATTTTCACTTTTTGCATTTACTCTCTGGTCGTTTTACTATTAGCTTCATTTCATGATTCCTGAAAATAACATTTGTTAAAAAAAGATCCACTCTAAAGAAACTGGTACATGCAGACAATGGAATATTATTCAGGACTGAGAAGAAGTGAGTCATGAAGAGACATGGAGGAAACTTAAACGCATATTACTAAGCGAAAGAAGCCAATCTGAAAAGGTTATGTATTGTTTGATTCCAACTAAATGAGCTGTGGAAAAGGCCAAACTACGGAGACAGGAGAAGGATGAGTGGTTGCCAGGGGTTGGGGAAAGGGAGGGATGAACAAGTGGAGCACAGAGGAATTTTAGGGCAGTGAAAATATTCTGTATGATATGATGCACACATCATTACACGTCGGTTCAAACCCACAGAATGTACAACACCAAGAGTAAAGCCCGAGGTAAACAAACTATGGACTTTGGGTGATAAAGATGTATCAGAGCAGCCTCATGAACTGTAACAGATGTACCACTCCCACTCTGGATGCGGACAACCCAGGGATGGGGGCAGACGGTATATGGGAAAATTCTGTACCTTTGGCTCAATTTTGCTGTGAACCCAAAATTGCTCTAAAAAAAATAAATAAATAAAGTCTTAAAAAAAATCCATTCTGGGACTGAGCTCAGTGCACCTCTGGGCGTCCCTCTTCCAGTCCCCCGTGTTTAACTCCCGTGCTCTCCCGCCCTCCCAGTGGCCACACTGGCTTCCCAGCCTTACCTGTTTTTCCCTTGCCCCCTGCAACCTCTCCCTGGCTCCTGGATCTGCTCTCGCAGCATGTAAACATGCTCAAGCATTTTCCTGTCTTGTCTTCCCTCCCCTGCCAGACTGTTCTAGTTTTCTGTGCTTGCTGGTTCCACTGGGGTGTGACTGCAGTCCCCACCTCCAAGATGCCACGCTCGCCTGCTTTCTCCTGCCTCCTGGCTTGCTTTTCTTTTCTCCATCTGTGTCTTACGTATCCGAGGTCCTCAGACTTAGAGCCAAGTCCTTACATCTCCTGCTCCACAACGTCCCTGAGGGATCTCAGTTACCTTCAGAGTGAGGACACCTAGACCCAAAGAGTGCAGAGATGCAAGGTCACACCATATGACAGCATTAGAGGGTCGTGTTTAATCTAAGTTGACTGTGTGCTGGACACTGTGTTGGAGACACAGCTGAGAATAAGATGGCATTCTGCCCCCTCCGACTTCTGCAACCTGCAGAGCCCTCCCTTCTCCCCCCATTCCCCCCCCCCCCCAGCCCCCCGTTCCACTGGGCCCCGGCCTGTCTAGTTTCAGGTCTAAAATGTCCCTTCATCTGAGACGTCTTCCCTGACTGCTCTTAAGACTGGCTGGGTTCTTGCCAGTCTCTACCTACCTACTCCTGTGCATTTCTTACTATGCCTTGTAATCGTTCACTTATCTATTCTTCCCCACGGGCCCCTCCGTGTCTTACGGTTGTAAGATCTTTCCTCTGCTTGAGCTGAGAAGAACAGAGCAAGCTGTGCTACTAGGAGCCACACCAACTCTATTTTGGGCAATGGACGATAAGCTCATCAGGCCTGCATCTGCAGGTTCTGTCATGTCCATGATACCGGGCGCACTACCTGGCATACGGTAACTACTCAGAAAGTGTTTGCTCTTTGAAGAATGCACGGAAACATGAATGAATGAACCACTTGACTTTATGCTAAATGTTGGAACGGAACTTTGAGAAATACCCTAATTTCTTGGGCAGAGAAAAATAATGGAGTAGAGGGGCTATTCTGTTTGGAGGTAGACAAATGGACTAGCCAACCTCTGTGGGTCCCTGCCAATCCAGTGATTCTGAATTTGGAAGTAGGATTTATTTTTCTTTGTTACTAAAATTCTAAAGAACATCGCTTTGCAGAGATATTAACGAAAGGACAGTTCGCTCAATAGGTGAGAAAATCAATATAGTATATAGCTTGTCAGATGCATGAGTCTTTCAAATTCAAGTTCTGCTTTTAGTTACATTAGATAGTATTGCCACCTAGTGGGTAATATAAAAATTCTTCCTGGAACTACAAGCCATGACTATTTGGTAAATTATTGTGAATAAGGTGATTAACATTCTGAAACTGAACCTAAACAAGCTATTTGAGGTCTCTGTTGGCCTGGTATTTCCTGTAACTCAGGAGATCTGACCGACCTGCTTATCATGAAGTCAATGAAATTTCTAATAAGGAAAGTTCAAGATTTCTTTGAAACTTTTTGTCTTTAAAATACATTCCACTAGGGCGCCTGTGTGGCTCAGTGGGTTAAATGTCTGCCTTCAGCTCAGGTCTCTGGGTCCTGGGATCGAGCCCCGCATCAGGCTCCCTGCTCAGCAGGGTGTTTGCTTCTCTCTCTCTCTCCCTCTGCCCCTCCCCCCTGCCCGTTCTCTCTCTCTAATAAAAGAAAAAAAAAATACATTCCACTAAGAGTGCACAGAGCACTGTGTTCAAAATGTACTTGAATTAATTCTTTTCTCTACGTGGTTACATTACCAACTTAATACACAGGATTGCTTTAGGGTTTGCTTTTGTTCATTCATTTTCACTTAATTTTTTCCAACATTTTATTATAAAATTTTCGAACAGGTAAGCTGAAAAAACTTTTACAGAGAACATCTGTCCACCCACCACCTAGAGTCTACCATTAGCATTTTACTATATTTGCTTTACCACATTCATCTAAACATCCCCGTATCCACCCATTTTATGTTTTGGAAGCATTTTCAAAACAAACTGCAGATACTGGCTTGTTTCCCTCTAAATACTTCAATGTCCATATCATTAATAGATTTTTTATTTTTTCCATTTGTGAAATAGTCACATAGTTCAAAAGTAAAGAAGTAGATGCTCAAAAGTCTTACTCCTATCCTGTTCCCCACTCCCATTATTTTTTTTTTTAAGATTTTATTTTTATTTATTTGTCAGAGAGAGAAAGAGCACAAGCAGACGGAGTGGCAGGCAGAGGGAGAAGCAGGCTCCCCGCTGAGCAAGGAGCCCAATGTGGGGCTTGATCGCAGGGCCCTGAGATCATGACCTGAGCCAAGGCAGACCCTTAACTGACGCCAGGCGCTCCCCAGCCAGCCTCCCCACTCCCATTGAATAACCATATTCCATTTCCATTGGCTCCTGATTGAGACTCTCTGTGTTTCTTTTTTATGAAAATATAAGTACAGACATACATTCTCAATGCTTTCTTCACTAAAGGTAGAATGCTATATATACTCTCATTCTACTCTTTTCATTTAATGGCATATTGCCGTGGGAATTCTCCATCTCGGAGTCTCCCTAATTCTCTGTGTATGGCTTCATAGTGTAGAGAAACCGTAATGTATTCAGCCCACCTCCTACTTACGTGCAGTTTAGGTCATTTCCGATAGTTCGGCATTATACATCATGCTCTAGTCCATACAGCCAACTCCCATGCGTCAGCCGTGCGTGAGAGCGCTGTGTCCTCCCAGGCTCACCGGTAAGAGTGTTTATTAGTATTCTGTTTTATTAGTGTTTTATGACTATTCTGTTGCCGTGTGGCAGACTGTCATGCTCTTACCAGCTTAAAACCAAACACATTTATTATCTCATAGTTTCTGTGGGTCAGCTGTCTGAGCACAGCTTAGCTGGGCCCCGTGCTCAGGGTCTTACACGGCTGTAAATGAGGTGTTGGTCGGGCTGTGTTCTCATCTGGAGGCTCCACTGGGGAACACTCTGACTCTGAGCTTGTTCAGGTTGGCAGCAGAATTCATTTCTTTGGGGCTATAATGCTCATGGTGGCTTGCTTCTTCAAGGCCAGTAGGAGAAGTCTCTGCCCTCAGGAGAGCCCTCTGTTGAAGGGCACCCTACTAAGAAGTCAGGGCCACCAGGATAGTGTCCCTTTTGGTTAATTTAGAGCCAAATGATTGGGGCCTTAATTACATTCATAAAATCCAACTGCCTTTGCCATATACTATAACCTATTTAAGGGCATAACTCCAAAGATCAGATATCATGGGGGGCTGCTTTAGGATTTTGCTTACTGGAAGAACAGTTGTCAAGCTTTTGAATATTTGCCAATCTGCTTGGTAAGAAATAGTTTCTCAGTGTTTTAATTTGCATATGTCTTATTATGAGTGAAGTTGAGTGTTGTTTCATACATTTAAGGACCATCTGTAGATCTTCCTCCTTGAACTCTCTGTTCCTGTCTTTAGCCCTTTTTCCCACTGAGTTTGTGGCTTTTTTCCTTCAGTGTTTTTAGAGCTCTTTATAAATTAGGGAAATGAGGTCTTTGTTTGTGAAATACATTGCATACATTTTCTCTCAGCTCGTCATTTGCGTTTTGTCTCTGCTTATGGAAATCATCAGGTTTTGAAGATGTTGATAATAAATTCAATTTTTTAAGACAACGTATAGGCCACTACTTATATAGGCTAAACAAAACATACCCAGAGGCCCACGTACAGCACATGGACCACTATCCACACCATCCTCTGCACCAACAGTGTTCCCTAAAGACAGCTGACTATATACAAATATACTACATATATACACTTTTTAACATCACTTGAGTCATAAATTTTGAACCTCCGTTGATAGTGTGTTCCACCACTTCACTCCTCTTAGCTGTGCTTAAACTGCCTCAAATGGCTCGTCAAAAAAATAAACTGGTGCAAAACTCTGTGGGTGCCAAGGTTTTTTTTTTTTTCTAAAGATTTTATTGAGAGAGAGAACAAGCATATGGGAGAGGCAGAGCGAGACGGAGAAGCAGGATCCCTGCTGAGCAGGGAGCCGGATGCGGGGCTTGATCCCAGGATTCTGGGATCATGACCTGAGCCGAAGGCAGACGCTTAACGACTGAGCCACCCGGGTGCCCCGGTGCCAAGGTTTTTATGGCCAAATATTTTCCAATATTTCCACCCCCTCACTCCTTGTTTAATCCTTTTTAAGTTACTATTTTTAAAAAAATTATTATTGGGGCGCCTGGGTGGCTCAGTCGTTAAGCGTCTGCCTTCGGCTCAGGTCATGATCCCAGGGTCCTGGGATCGAGCCCCGCATCAGGCTCCCTGCTCTGCGGGAAGCCTGCTTCTCCCTCTCCCACTCCCCCTGCTTGTGTTCCCTCTCTGGCTGTCTTTCTCTCTGTCAAATAAATAAATAAAATCTTTAAAAAAAAAAAAAAAGTTGGCAAATGTATATAAAAGTAGAGGGGACAGAATAACAAATTCTCGAGTATTCATATATGCTAGCCTCAGTGGTTATCAACACAAGGCCAACACTGTTTTATTTAGACCAATGGCTCTTAACTGTGAATGATTTTCCCCACAAGGGTATTTGTTAATGTCTGCGTTTTTTTTAAAGATTCTTTGATTTTGGGGGCGCCTGGGTGGCTCAGTTGGTTGAACGTCTGCCTTCGGCTCAGGTCATGATCTTGGGGTCCTGGAATCGAGCCCCGCATCAGGCTCCCTGCTCAGCGGGAAGCCTGCTTCTCCCTCTCCCACTCCCCCTGCTTGTGTTCCCTCTCTCGCCGTGTCTCTCTCTGTCAAATAAATAAATAAAATCTTAAAAAAAATAAAGTTTTTTATTTTTAAGTAATCTCTATACCCAAGACGGGCTAGAACTTACAACCCCGAGATCAAGAGTTGCACGCTCCACGGGCTGAGCCAGTGAGGCGCCCCTCAATGTCTGCGCTTTTGTTCATCACCACTGAGGAGAGCTCCTGGCATCTAGTGGGAAGAGGCCAGGGATGCTCCACAATAAAGGATTATCTGGCCCCAAATGTCAATGGTATCCATGTTAAGGAAACCTGATTTATACCTTTACCCTTCCTTCCTACATAGATTTATGTCCAATCAAATATCAGGTATATCATTAATCTATAAGTACTATTTATAGATAAAAACCATTAGAGTGAAACCCACAATACCATTGTTATCCTAATATCTTAACATCATAAAATATACAGTGTTCAGATTTCCCTTATTTTTTTTTAGTTGGTTAATTCAAACAAGATCCACAAGTTGCATTTGTTAATATCTTTTCTTATACTCTATGCATCCTTCCTGCTTTTTTTTTTTTAATCCTGCCATTTAGTTGTTGGAAAAACATAGGTTATTTGTCCTGTAGAATTTCCTATACTTTGGATTTTGATGGCATCCCCATGGTGTTTAACATAATTCTCTATCTCCAGTATTTCCTTAAAGTGGCAATAGATTTCCAATTCAGATTGAATTTCGGAGCAAGAATACCTCATAGGTGTTACCTTTACCTTTAAAGAGATTGCCAGGAAAAAGCCAGTGAATCTTCATTTCTAAGTATAACCCTGGTGATCTGGAAAATAAATTCTGAACTCATGATATTCTCGTATCAGAACATTCAGGAGCAGAGAGAGAGAGCGAAGAGTTCACACTCTCCCGTTTTCTCAGATGGCAGCTTCCCCTAGGATGATGAGCCTTCTGCGGGCTTCCCCAAGCCTAGGCAGTCCCACACAATGTCCCTACTGGCAGCCCAGGGCCTAAGTGGGATGACTGGGGACTAAGATGAAGGACTTCTAATTTCCCGACAGCCTCTGGGCAATTTGGATCTAGTCTCCTGGGCATAATAAATAATACATAATAAACTCCACTCTAGGGAGACCGAAGGGACAATCTGATTTAAAATGAGCTAGGCACTCTACTCCTTAGAGGGAAGGGCTTGGTCAGAGCCACGTTGTAAAGGAGATTAAGTGCCTCCCTGTGTGAGCACCCAGGTGCACAGACATCAGCACTCCCCAAGGTCACTGGAGGTAACTCGTTGGCACAACAGCGGTCCTGGTGGTTGATACGGAGAAGGAGATTTTGCTGAGTAAACTACTTTCCCAGTTTTCCTGTTAATACCGGGTAGTGCTGGTGACGGACGTCTGCGGACAGAGCCGGTCAGCACCCAGCAGCTAAGGGCTCCCTGGTACCCCCCACCGCCCCCAGGGCAATATTGCAATAGGATGGCTCTGGTCTCCGGGAGACACCTTCCCTGAGCAGCTTCCTCTGGTGTCCTCGAGGGTGGACTGCAGGCAAGCCCAGAGGGATTTCCAGCAAGTTCCCTGGGGGCAGCACCACAGGACTTCCCTGCCTCGGCATGCCCTCTCCAGCAAGGTCGGGATCTCAGCACGGGTGGGGAGCTAGCAGGACAAGAGCTGCTCCTTATACTGCCCTCTCCAGAGTCCTCGTCTTTGCTTCCGTGCTGAGGAAGAGCACCTCAGGGACCGGCTCCTCTCTGGGACCCAGACCTCACCGGCGGGAAGGGACATTAGCAGAAGTCGCTGAGGAGCTTGGCTATCTTCCCTCCGGGACTGGGCAGTGAATGTGGAGTGGAGAGGCGACCCACTGGTGCCCCGCACGCGTCCCGACTGCTCACGGGTTCTCTGGGTAATAGGTAATACCTGCTCGTTCACTAGCAGGGTTTTGTGCTGATTCACGTGAAATGTTTTATTAAAGATACAAATGTTAACATAGGATTAAAGTTACATGGCTTTAAAAATGATATGCAATGCAATGAAATAAAATAAAATAATAAAATAAAATATAAAATAAAGAAAATAAAATAAAATAGTAACATAAATAAAATAATAAAATAAATAAAATAAAATAAAATATAGCTTTAAGGATGCCTTCCCTTGGCTTCAGGTGCTCTGATGCCATCCTTGCTGACTTTTCTCAGGCTCTGGGCCACTTGACCGGCCCCTTAGCCAAGCTCCTCTGGTTTGGTATCTGCTGACGCACAGATACTCGGTGGCTGACAAGGTGGGCTCTAACCTTGCATGAGTGAGGGGGTTCTATCTATATTCTCCCCAGCATCCAGGTGGTCTCTCCTAGGGACCTGCCTACATTACCTCAGCTTCTTTATTTTCTAGCTTTATTGCAATGTAACTTACATAGAACAGAATTCACCTATTTTAAGTGCAGTTTATGAGTTTGGGTAATTTATATAGAGTCTCGTAACCACCACCACAGTCGAGACATAGAACATTTCCTTGACCCTCAAAAAGTGTCCTGGGCCTCAACTACTTTTGAGAGCCTGAATTACGTCCTTGCGTTTTCCACTTTCAATACTCTGGGCTCTTTCTGGGCTGGCCACCTGGTCACCAGGTTTCATTTTCCTGAGAAACATCTCCGTTCTCATCCTACTTCACAGACAAGAAGGAACGGACAGGTTTAGTGCTCAATGACTGAAGAACCTTTCCCTGACTCCATTAAAAGGTCCACTCTAAGTTCATTCGTAGCCATTTTACCTCCAACCTGTAAGAGTGGTGGTGTTTCCTGATCTTGCTGTATTTCTTAATGCCTGAAGGAGCCCTCATAGGGACACAGAGACTGTCACTGGAACTACAACACATGAACGACAGGATCCTGGAGACACCGGGTAAGGGCTCCTACTGTCCAAGTCCCCAGAGTTGTCCCCGCGGTTTCTTCTCTTCCCAACCCAGGAACTTCCCCTTTTTCCTGAAGTTAACCAGTTTATGTCTGCTACGTGCAGCCTGAGATATTCTACTAAGCTAAAACCTTTACTAATGGATGTAGCTTCCCAAGAGGTAGACTAGAATTGTTCTCTTACTGCTGCTGGAAGCCTATCCCCAAGAGCTACGGAGACTGGAAAATGTAATACAGTTTACTGACCAAGCTTCTTCCTGCACTGGGAAAGCTATATACCCAGAAGGTCTCCTTCCCTTTTCTGAACTCAAGTCTGGTCATTTTCCATTGAGCTAGTCCTAAGCTTTCCCTCTATCTCAAAATTTTTATAGTTTTTTTTCATATATGCTATTATTTTCACTCATCTTTTATAAGCCTCCCGCTTTTTCCTAATGTCCATGAATAAAATCCTATATCTCCTGTATTATGTTTACATTTACTCAAAATTTTCTGACAATTCTGTTACAGGAACACATGTTGTGTGTTCATAAACATATTACCATAGAAGACAGAACTTCCTAAGATTGGTGATGTATGATGTCAAAAGCTGAAATTCTGACCTCATATTCAAAACTCACTCAAAAATTATTCTTTTGGGGGCACCTGGCTGGCTTAGTCAGAAGGACATGCAACTCTTGATCTCCAGGTCGTGGACTGTGAGTTCATGTCCCATGTTGGGTATAGCGATTGCTAAAAAAAAAAATAAAATAAACTTTGAGGGAAGAGTCCAAGGTGGTGGAGGAGTAGGAGACCTTAGTTTAATCTGGTCCCAGGAATTCAGCTAGATAGCTACCAAATCATTCTGAATACCTGCGAACTCAACTGGAGATCTAAGAAAAGAATACCTGCAACTCTACGAATAGAAAAGTGACCACTTGGGCGCCTGGGTGGCTCAGTTGGTTAAGCGACTGCCTTCGGCTCAGGTCATGATCCTGGAGTCCCTGGATCGAGTCCCGCATCGGGCTCCCTGCTCGGCGGGGAGCCTGCTTCTCCCTCTGACCCTCCCCCCTCTCATGTGCTCTCTCTCTCTCTCATTCTCTCTCTCTCAAATAAATAAATAAAATCTTTAAAAAAAAAAAAAAAAAAAAGTGACCACTTTCTGGAAGATAGGAGGTGTGGAGAAGTGAATTTGAGGCGATATTTGGGAAGATAGACGGCGGGGGGAGGGGGCCTCCGTCAGCCAGCTACCAGCAAGTGATAGAGCAGCGGGGCACAAAATCGTAACTTGTAGAAGTCTGCTTTGCTGAGGGACGTCGCTCAGGTGGAGAAGTTGGGCAGAATTCTAGCTGGGACAGTGTGGTCTCAGGACCCTCGGGGTCACAGGAAGACCGCAGGTGCCTGAGTGCAGCAGAGCTCCCAGGCATCTAAGCAGGGAAGCCGGCTGCAATCAGCGAGCCCAGGAGTGGGCCGTCAGCTCGGGGTTGCCATAAACCGTGAACCAGGGCACTATGGGGTGACCACTCCCCAAGCAGGGACCCAACAAGTGGCAGATCCGGGGAGAAGCCCCTTCCTCCCCAGGGAGGAGCGATGCAGGAACATGCCCCAGGAGTCTGCAGGATTTGGAGACTGGAAACGGGGTCATGTGCCAGAGATACAAACGCTCAGTCCCAGGTCGGGTGAGCATGGGGTGCGGCGGAGACCGGGGAGACAGGAGTGATTGACTGCTTTTCTCTGGGGGCTCACTGAGGAGTGGGGCCCTGAGCTTTTGGCTCCGGGGCGGAGACTGGGAGGCCGCCATTTTCACTCTCATCCTCTAAAGCTGCTTGGAAAGCCTTCAGAGAACAAAAGCCACCTAGAGCAATCTGGAGCAGATGACTTAGCCTGACCCCTGGCAAGGGCGGTGCAATTCCGCCTCCGGCAAAGACATTTGGGAATCACAGCAACAGGCCCCTCCCCCAAAAGATCAGCAAGCACAGCCAGCCAAGACCAAGTTTACCGATCAATGAGAATGGCAGAACGCCAGCACTAGGGGAATACAGCACATAGAATTCATGGTTTTTCCCCCATGATTCTTTAGTCTTTCCATTTTAATTGTTAAAAATTTTGTTCTCTTTCCTTTTTCAACCAATTTCTTATTTTATCAACTTTTTAAATCATTAAATTTCATATTTACAGTTACATTCTATCCCTTCATTGTATTTATTTTTGTATATACATAAATTTTTCTTTCTTTACAATTTTGGGATGCAGTTTCTTCTAACAGATCAAAATACACCCAAAATCTAGAATATGGCTCTGTTCTATTCACCTGTCTGATTATTCTCAATATTCTTTTTTTTCTTTTTTTCCTTCTTCCTTTTTTTTGTTTGTTTTGTTTTGTTTTGTTAAAGTCTTTTTAAATCTTCATCTTTAGAGTTACATTCTATCCTTTCAACGTATTTATTTTTGTATATATATAAGTTTTTCTTTCTTTACAATTTTGAGATGTAATTTATTCTATAAACTGACCAAAATACACTCAGGATATAGTGTATTGCTCTGTTCTGTTCACCTGTCTGTGTATCTCTCTTCCCTTTTTTTGTTGTTGCTGTTTTTTTTCCCCCTCTTTTGTTTTTTCTTGTCTTTTAATTTTCATTTTTACAATTACATTTTATTCTTTCATTATATTTAATTATTTTTGTACATATATGTTTTTCTTTCTTTACAATTTTGGGATCTAGTTTTCTAAAAAACAGACCAAAACACACACAGGATCCAGTGTATTGCTCTATTCTGTTTACCTGTCTGATTATATTCTCTCTTTTTTTTAAATTTATTTTAATTTATTTTACTTTTTTCAGTTTTGGGTCTCTTCTGATTTGTTTAGTATATATTTCTTTGGGGTCATTGTTGCCATTTTAGTATTTTGTTCTCTCGTTCATCTATTCTTGTCTGGACAGAATGACAAGATGGAAAAACTCACCTCAAAAAAGAGAACAAGAGACAATACTGAGTGCCAGGGACTTAATTAGTATGGGCATAAGTGAGATGTCAGAACAAGAGTTCAGAATAATGGGCGCCTGGGTGGCTCAGTTGGTTAAGCGACTGCCTTCAGCTCAGGTCATAATTCTGGAGTCCCCGGATCGAGTCCTGCATTGGGCTCCCTACCCGGCAGGGAGTCTGCTTCTCCCTCCCCTAACCCCTCTCATGTGCTCTCTCTCATTCTCTCTCTCTCAAATAAATAAATAAAATCTTTAAAAAAAAAAAAAAAAAGAGTTCAGAATAACAATTATAAAGATACTAGCTGGGCTTGAAAAAAGCATAAAAGACACCAGAGAACTCCTTTCTGGAGAAATAAAAGAACTAAAATCTATTCAAGTCGAAATAAAAAAGACTATTAATGAAGTGCAATCAAAAATGGAGATTCTAACTGCTAGGATAAATGAGGCAGAAGAGAGAATTAGTGGTATAGAAAACCAAATGATGGAGACTAAAGAAGCTGAGAAAAAGATAAACAACTACTGGATCACAGGGGGAGAATTCGAGAGATAAGTGATACCATAAAGTGAAACAATATTAGAATAACTGGGATCCCAGAAGAAGAGGAAAGAGAGAGAGGAGCAGAAGGTATATTGGAACAAATTATAGCAGAGAACTTCCCTAATCCAGGGAAGGAAAGAGGCACCCAAGTCCAGGAGGCACAGAGAACCCTGCTCAAAAGCAATAAAAATAGGCCAATGCCCCGACATCTAATAGTAAAACTTACAAGTCTCAGAGACAAAGAGAATATCCTGAAAGCAGCTAGGGACAAGAGGTCTGTAACCTACAAGGGTAGAAACATTAGATTGGCAGCAGACCTATCCACAGAGACCTTAAAGCCAGAAAGGACTGGCATGATATATTCAGGGTGCTAAACGAGAAAACATACCTAAATATCATAAAAGCCATATACAAAAAGCCCACAGTAAATATCATATTCAATGGGGAAAAAACTGAGCATTTCCCCTAAGGTCAGGAACACGGCAGGGATGTCCACTATCACCACTGCTGTTCAACATAGTACCAGAAGTCCTAGCCACAGCAATCAGACAACAGAAAGAAATAAAAGGCATCTGAATCAGCAAAGAACTCAAACTCTGAGTGTTTGCAGATGACATGATACTTTACGTGGAAAACCCAAAAGACTCCACCCCAGAATTCCTAGAACTCATACAGGAATTCAGTAAAGTGGCAGGATATAAAATCAATGCACAGAAATCAGTGGCATTCCTATACACCAACAACGAGACAGAAGAAAGAGAAATTAAGGAGTTGATCCCATTTACAATTGCCCCTAAAACCATAAGATACCTAGGAATAAATCTAACCAAAGAGGCAAAGGATCTGTACTCAGAAAACTACAGAACACTCATGAAAGAAATTGAGGATGACACAAAGAAATGGAAAAACGCTCCATGCTCATGGATTGGAAGAACAAATATTGTTAAAATGTCCATGCTACCTAGAGCAATTTACACATTCAATGCAATCCCTGTCAAAATAACATCAACTTTTTTTTATAGAGCTGGAACAAATAATCCTAAAATTTGTATGGAACCAGAAAAGACCCCGCATAGCCAGAGGAATGTTGAAAAAGAAAAGCAAAGCTGGCAGCATCACAATTCCGGACTTCCAGCTCTACTACAAAGCTGTCATCATCAAGACAGTATGGTACTGGCACAAAAACAGACACATAGATCAATGGAACAGAACAGAGAGCCCAGAAATGGACCCTCAACTATATGGTCAACTAATCTTCAACAAAGCAGGAAAGAATGACCAATGGAAAAAAAGACAGTCTCTTCAACAAATGGTGTTGGGAAAATTGGACAGCCACATGCAGAAGAATGAAACTGGACCATTTCCTTACACCACACAGAAAAATGGACTCAAAATGGATGAAAGACCTAATTGTGAGACAGGAGTTCATCAAAATCCTAGAGGAGAACACAGGCAGCAACCTCTTTGACCTCAGCTGCAGCAACTTCTTCCTAGAAACATCGCCAAAGGCAAGGGAAGCAAGGGCAAAAATGAACTATTGGGACTTCATCAAGATAAGAAGCTTTAGTACAACAAAGGAAACAGTTGACAAAACCAAAAGACAACCTACAGATGAGAGAAGATATTTGCAAATGACATATCAGATGAAGGGCTAGTATCCAAAATCTATAAAGAACTTATCAAACTCAACACCCAAAGAACAAATAATCCAATCAAGAAATGGGCAGAAGACATGAACAGACATTTCTGCAAAGAAGACATCCAAATGGCCAACAGACACATGAAAAAGTGCTCAACATCGCTCGGCATCAGGGAAATACAAATCAAAACCACAATGAGATACCACCTCAGACTAGTCAGAATGGCTAAAATTAACAAGTCAGGAAATGACAGATGTTGGCGAGGATGCAGAGAAAGGGGAACCCTCCTACACTGTTGGTGGGAACACAAGCTGGTACAGCCACTCTGGAGAACAGTATGGAGGTTCCTCAAAAGGTTGAAAATAGAGCTACCTTATGACCCAGCAATTGCACTCCTGGGTATTTACCCCAAATATAGTGATCTGAAGGGGCACCTGCACCCCAGTGTTAATAGCAGCAATGTCCACAATAGCAAAACTATGGAAAGAGCCTAGATGTCCATCAACAGATGAATGGATAAAGATGTGGCATATATATATATACAATGGAATATTGCTCAGCCATCAAAAAAAAAAAAATGAAATCTTGCCATTTGCAACGACGTGGATGGAACTAGAGGGTATTAGCCTAAGCAAAATGAGTCAATCAGAGAAGGACAATTATCATATGATCTCACCGATACATGGAATTTAAGAAACAAAACAGAGGATCATAGGGGAAGAGAGGAAAAAATAAAACAAGATGAAACCAGAGAGGGAGACAAACCATAGGACACACTGAACTCTAGGAAACAAACTGAGGGTTGCTGGAGGGGAGGGAGGGAGAGGGAATGGGGTAACTGGGTGATGGGCATTAAGGAGGGCACGTGACATAATGAGCACTGGGTGTTATATAAGACTGATGAATCACTGACCTCTACCTCTGAAACCAATAATACATTATAGCTTAATTTTAAAAAAGAAATAATCATAACAAAAAATAAATATTACAGTGAAAAAAAACTTAAAAAATGTATTCTTTTCATTAAGAACAAGATGAACAGATTTTCCCCAAAAAAAAGGGTTTTTTCTCCTCTTGAGAGCCTTTTTAAGCTTTTTAAAAGTAAGCTCTGTGCCCATGATGGGGCTAGAACTTAGGACCCTAATATCAAGAGTCACATGAGAGCCGTTTTAAAATGTAGGAACTGCTTGGCTCTTCTAATACAATAAAGTTCAAATGACCACAAAAAGGAAAAGACAACACACATGGCAGGACTACTCAGGTACTTGCCCTGATCAGTCCTGGAGTGCATGCTGGCTACTCCCGCTCTGAAGTGAGGAGCAAGCAGTTGAGTGGAGTAGACTAGGAGAGCTGAAAGCTTTCTGTTATGGGTTGAATTGTGTGCTCCTCCCCCCCCACTCCACCAAATCATAGGCTGAAGTCCTAACCCACAGTACCTCACAATGTGACCTTATTTGAAGACAGGGTCTTTATAGAGGGAATCAAGTGAACACGATAGGGTAGAGCCTACCTTATTCTGTTTGGACTATTATGGCAAAAATACCAGAGACTGGGTGACTTAAACAATAAACATTTATTTCTCACAGTTCTGGAGGCTGGGAAGTCCAAGATCAAGGGGCCTGCAGATTCTGTCTGGTGAGGGCCTGCTTCCTGGTGCTTCTTGGCCACCTTTTCACTGTGTCCTTACATGATGGAAGGAGTGAGGGAGCTCCTTGGGATCTCTTTCATAAGGGCACTGATTCCATTTATAATTACTGCCCAAAGGTCCCCACCTCCAAATAGTATCATATCGGGGATTAGGTTTCAAAATTTTGGAGGGACACCGACATTCAGTCTAGAGCAGATCCTAGTCCAATATAACTTATGTCCTTACAAAATGGGGAAATTTGGACACAGAGACTGATGCAGGAGGAGGAGGATGGGAGGAAGAGTAGGGAGAGGGGCGCCTGGGTGGCTCAGTTGGTTAGGCGACTGCCTTCGGCTCAGGTCATGATCCTGGAGTCCCTGGATCGAGTCCCACATCAGGCTCCCTGCTCGGCAGGGAGTCTGCTTCTCCCTCTGACCCTCCCCCCTCTCATGTGCTCTCTCTCATTCTCTCTCTCTCAAATAAATAAATAAAATCTTTAAAAAAAAAAAAAAAAGAGTAGGGAGAAAGTGGCTATCTCCAAGGGCCAGATCCTCCCTTTACAGATCTCACAAGGAGCCAACATCTGCCACTAGAAAACAGAGCTGCAGTCCTTCATCTGAACATAACACTTCACAGTTTTTGGTTCCTTTGAAACTAACAAGACATAAGGCATAATTTGCTCTCTCCTTCATAGAAGATGTTCCTACTAACCCATCAGCTGAGCATGGGGTGTAGTGTACTTCCAGGCCTTCCCATTTGAAGGGAATCCAAGTGCATCCTCAGTCAAGGTCCAGGGAAGGCTTTCTTTCCCATTGTGATGCCTCATTTTAGGTAAACTTGACTGAGCCATCGGGTGCCCAGATATTTGGTCAAACATTATTCTGGGTGTTTCTGTGAGGGTGTTTTTAGATGAGATTCACGTTTAAATAAGTAAACTGAGCAAAGCAAATAGTCTTTCGTAATGTGAGTGGGCCTCACCCAATCAAATGAAAGCCTGACCCTCCCCCAGCCCCATCCCCTCAATCCCCCCCCCATAGGAGAGAATCCTCCTGCCTGATGACCCTTAAACCGGGACATAGGCTCTATAGAAGCTTCAGGCCTTCAGATTCAAACGGGGACATTGGCTTTGCAGATTGTGGACTTGCCAGCTGACGTAATCATGTGGGCAAATTCTTTATATCTATACCCATCCTACTGGTTTTGTTTCTCTTGAACAAATACCTAATACACCTGTCCTCCCTTATGTAGCCAGCAATTCATTCTCACCACATAAGCTGACTCAACAAGTTCACTTTTATAAAATTAACTCTGTGAATTTTGTGAAAATTTTCTCCATGCCCAAATCCTTAGAGAAATGGTCTGGGTTTAAGAAATAAAATATAAATAAATATCAAAGGAAAAGAGAGATTAAGAAAACAATTTCTGCTTGGAATGCACTTGTTTTGAAAAAGGAACACAGACAGCCCATTGTGAAATTTCGGCAGCTTCTTTATACAAATGACAACTAGCAGATCTAGATATGTCTTTTGTAAATAATGAACTTCTCAGGATCAATACTCATTGTTCTGAAAAGTGAAAGTTAAAACACCCTTTTTTAAACAAAACAAAACAAAACAAAAACACCCTTTTAAAATTACACTGGGGCGCCTGGCTGGTTCAATAGGAAAAGCATGCAACTCTTGATCTCAGGGTCCTGAGCTTGAGCCCCACACTGGGTGTAGAGATTACCAAAAAAAAAAAAAAAAAAAAAAAAGAATAAATTTTATGGGGCGCCTGGCTGGCTCGGTTGGAGGAGCATACAGCTCTTGATCTCAGGGTCATGAGTTTGAGCCTCATGTTGGGTGTAGAGATTACTTAAATAAAATGAAAGAAAGAAAGTGAGAAAGAAAGAAGTTAAGCTTTAAAAAAAAATCAAAAAAATAAAATACAAATACAATGAAAAGAAAAATTACATATAATGGCTTATTACATATAATGGTGTATGTTCATCATGGACTACATTCACTATGTGTTTTTTCATTTCCTTGGTACTTTATAATCACCTATTTACTGCCTTTTATCTTAAAGCTAATTTATCATCATTAAAATTAGTATGTATCTCATGTTATTAATTATTAAAATGTTACCTTAAAAATAAAAACACTAGGGTGCCTGGGTGGCTCAGCTGGTAGAGCATGACTCTTGATCTCCAGGTTGTGAGTTCAATCAAGCCCCACACTGGGCATACAGCCTATTTAGAAAAATAAAAAAATTAAAAAAATTAAAAAATAAAAACCCTAAATCTGATAAATTGTTTGCATCTGAATTTCTTTTCTGCTCTCATTTTTTTTCAACTTTGTGCACATTTCAGGTAACCTAAAACGTAAATTCGACTATTTTAATATAATTCAGAGTAGAGGAACTGGATCACTACAAATGATCCTATATGAGCTTTTAGAAAAGACTGTAATCAATTGTTATGTGTTCCCCCAGGGAAGCTTTCAGAAAAATAGGGATTATCATGTAATAGGCAATTTCTGAACTCTGGCTGAAAACCTTGGGAATTTAGTTTAGCCTTAATAAATGATAAATTTTAAAAAGGTATATGTCCTCTCAGTTGGTCCTACTGCCTTTCATTAACATTTTAATTTATCATTATTTTTTATATCATGTTAAATGACTGGTTTTGTTTTTCTATTACAGTTCATTATTGTGCTTCTTTTTCTTTCCTTCTCTTTCGGTAAACTGATTATAAATGTTCTTGGGCAAGACACGAACAAACAGCTCTCTACTGCACAGCAATGTGGAAGTGGCTAATAGAAAGATTACAGAGAAACATCCGTGAATTTTTTTTAAACTTGTGCATGTAACATTGCAGTCAACTGAAGGATTATACGCGAGCCAATGTTACTGCACAATCTTATCCGATCAATACCCGTAGTTTCCTTAGTGCAGATAAGACTACAGGATATTTGGATGTCTAGGGCCAAATTCTGATTAAATGACAACCACTTGCCACTTTTTTCCAGATCCCTACAAAATTGTTTTCCCTATAAATTTGTTCTTCAAAAACAGTAGGAAAGCATACATTGTAGAGACATTCCCAGTAGTTTGGGGCCTTGAGGATCTTCTGCCTCTGGAGAGAGGAATATTTTCAGAACCTCTCTCTTTCCATATGTGGACTCTGAGTCAGGAGATCCGAAGTCTGTCTGTCACCGGCTAGTGGTCTGAGATCTTGGGCCTGTAATTTAGCCTCTCAGTCTCGTGAAGTAGGGAGTAGAAAACATCTACCTGACAGGGCTACTAAGAAGATTCACTGGGATGACGTATGTTGTGGTATTTTAGCACAGTCATGTCTCACTGAAATACAATGTGAGACACAAACGTGAGCCACATCGATCATTAATTTTTTTTTCAGGTAGCCATATTTTAAAAAGTAAAAAGAAACCAATGAAATGAATTTTAACAACACTTGCATTTAACCCAGTATATCCAAAGTATCATTTCAACATGTGATCAGTACAAAAAATTATGGAAATGTTTTACATTCTTCTTTTCACACTAAATCTTTGAAATTCAGTATGTATGTTACATTATAGCATATTTCGATGAACACTAGCCACATCTCAAGTGCTCAATAGTCACTGTGTGACTAGTGGCCACCCAACTGGATAGTGCAGGTACAGATCTGAATTAGTCACATTAACTAGTTGATCATTCAGCAGGCAAAGCAAAAAGGATCTAACCTAAGCTGGTAAAATGGTTGTTTCAGACTCTGGGAGCCTCACGATTTTTCCTAAAGCAGGAATCATCTCCTTCGGTATGTTGAATTAAAAAAAAAAAAGTCAAGCAATACTGAAATGTATAACGGAAAAGTCTCCCCCACACCATTCCCAAACTAACAAATACTATTAGCAACTACAGATAACATTTAGGTAAGTGGGTTTCGTGATACTTCTGGAAAATCACCAATTCTCTTATTGCTCCTCAGGTTTTTAACCTGGTGACCTCATGATTCTACCTCCTTGGTTTGCTTACCATTTTCTTATGGAAGAGATTTGTCTTTCCCAGTTTTTTTAGTTCTGTTAAGAAACATTATGAACTTTGCTTTATACTCTACCCAGTACAGGCTACCTGAATAGAACGTTGTATATACATACCATTTTGGGTCTTCCCAGTGATGCCTTTTTATCAGGCGGCTGAATGAAGAAACTGGAAGTCAGAGTTACTGTTTTGACTGGCTGGTGTTTCACAGTCAAACGACACTGTGCTTGTACTTGGCACTGGTCGTCAGGATTCTCACTTTGGCAATCCGGTCTACGGATAGTTTTCCAATCAATGGACTGTTTCCTTTACGAATTTAGATTTTATGTATGTCTCCCAAACAAAGCCAGGACCACAGCTCTGTGCTCTGTACATTGTGAGGTCGGTGGAAGAGAAACCGGTGAGAGGCAGGAGGTGGGCAGGTGGGCAGGTGGGCGCACAGGTGAGAGCTCTGCCCGAGAGCGGCGCTGTGCGCGGTGCGGGGCAGTCCTCCCTCTGAGAATGACAATCCCAGGAAAAGTTAAGGAATGGGAAAACAGACTCGCGTTACGGTAGATGTACACAAAAGGCCAGACTCCGGTGACCCCAAACGTGCTATGTCACCGGGGAGCTGAGGATTTTGCAGAGGAATGATAAAGCAAAGCTACAGGTGTCGCGAAGGGGACCCCGCTCCTTGCATTCCCGCGCCAGACCAGTCCTGGGCGCGTGCCGGGCGCTCGGTGAGCGGCGGCAGGAGCAACCGACGGCCGAGTCCGGCCTGCGGAGCCCCCACCGAAGCGCAGCACAGTCAGGATGCACGCAGCCGAAATACAAGCGTCGGAACACAATCGGGAGCCCGCGCAGCCACGGCTTCGCCGACAGGTACGCCGGGCGCTTCCGATACGACAGTTTGTTCTCCCGGACGGCGTGTCTGGTGGGAGAGCTTGCCCCGCCCCCTGCCCTTGAAAAGGGCAAAGAGAAGAGAGCATTGCACCGAGGGGAGAATTCCGAGGCAAGGTCAGAGGGCAGCGACCGCCCCGCCGGCAGAAACCCCCGGACGGCCCCGCCCCAATCCGCGCAACTCCCACCGCGCAGGCGCAGGAAGGGGCGGGGCCGAGGGGGCGGGGCCGAGGGGGCGGAGGCGGGAGGCGATTCGCGGGATCCGTCTGGCGTCAGCTGGTCACGTGGCCGTCGCGCAGGCGAGCGGAGTTCGCCAGCTTTCCCAGCGGCGGTGGACCGTGTGCGAGGTGCTCCCGCCGCAGCTCCCTGCGTCCGCTACGAGGACCGAGCGCGCCCGTCCGATAAGCGTGAGAGAGGTGGGAACGCGGGGGCCGCTCCCTTGACGGCTGCCGGGCCGCGGCCGGGGTCGGAGTGGACGTTACGGGGCGCGCGGGGGAGGCAGGGCCCCGCGGACGAGGGGCTGCCCCATTGGCTGGGTCGGTTTTGGCGCGCTCTCCTGTCCGCGCTCCCGATTGGTTGGCGGGCGCGTCCCGGACGCGTGCCCGCGATGGGAGCCCCGGCGCGCCGCCCCGAGTCCCGCCGACCCCCGGCCTGCGGTGGGAGCCCCGGTGGGAGCCGCGGCGGGAGCCCCGAGTCCCGCCGGCCCCCGGCCTGCGCGGGGAGCCCCGGTGGGAGCCGCGGCGGGAGCCCCGAGTCCCGCCGGCCCCCGGCCTGCGCGGGGAGCTCCGGCCCGCCGCGTCGTGGGGCTCGCTGTGCCCGGAGCCTGCGGAGTCGTGCGTCGCCCGCTGAAACGACCCGCGGTTGGTGCCGCTGGTGTCCCCCGTGCCTCTGCGTGTCCTGGGGCCCCAGCCCCGTGCAGGGCTGCCGACCGGCGTGTGACAGGCCTAGGAGAGACTGCGCTGGGCCAGGGGCTGCCACCTGTTTGGACCGTGGCCCTGACGGAAGCTCACGCACATCGCAGTTCGGGATGCAGCCAGACGAGGGAACGGGAAGTTTCCCGAAGCCCTACTTGCGCCTCGCATGCTGTGCGCTCGGTGTTCTCGCGTCTCTTCGGTTACATTTTTCTAAACAGTGTTCGAGACCCAAGTAAACGATTTGGGGATCCCGGGCTGCGACGTGCGGTTTGAGAAAACATTGCTCAGTTTAGTGGGTCCCGGTCAGCATTTGCTTAACATGAGATAGAAGTGAAAATAAGGTGCACACACCATTAGGGGTTTTTTGGTTTAAACGCTCGTCTGTGCTTGCGCTAGGGCTCGGTGTAAATGTCTGAGCAGGAGGTGAGTCCCAGTGGGAGTCTGAAAGCCGCTGCACCGAGTGAAGGCATAACGTGCAGCAGTCAAGATGTTTGGCAGGCGCAGACCTGTCCCGGCGGTTCGGAGGTGGGGTTTGGAGCGAGTCTGGCCCAGGGGTCTGGTTACCCACGTTGCGTAATCCCTTTATCTTCTGCTCCCTCTTCCTCGCTTCCCGCAGTGTCTCAGTTCATGGTGATGGTCAAACATTCCCTGCCAATGTGAATACATAATCTCAGATCGGATATTAAATCACTGCAGACCTATTGCTGGGTACCAGAGCCAATTTTATTATAGCTTAAAACTGCCTTTGAAACAGCAAAGTTAGAATGCTATTTATTTTTTAAGATTTTATTTATTCGTTTGAGAGAGAGAGAGAACAAACGGGGAGCAGCAGACAGAAGCAGAGGGAGGAGACTCCCCGCTGAGCAGGGAGCCCGACATAGGGCTGGGTCCCAGGACCCTGAGATCATGACCCAAGCCCACCTGATTGAGCCACCCAGGTGCCCCTAGAATGCTATTCTTCAGGACACACTTGAGCATACCCACGTACCTGGTGACCATTTATCGTTTTGCTTTTCTTGGTGACCATTTCTCAGGTTTTTTTGAGTCCTCTGTTTAATCCAGGACACCACAGTGTTTTGTAAATTTGTTTAGAATACCTAATTTTCCTGTTGTAACAAGATGTTTCTAACCAGAATTATTGTTTGTGTGTGTGTATGTAATATAGATAGTAAGAGTCACGAACTTTAGTCCCTGTAGTCATTGATGGGGCTGAGTTTGGGTACAGTGAGAAAAGATCGTAGTTTTACTGTATAGTAGTAATGAGTTCTATGATTGTAAATACTTGTAAATACTTTCAACAACAACAACAAAATCTAAACTCCACCTTCGGGTGCAAACCACTTTCTGTTTATGGTATGAATTACTAGTTTTTTGTACTCCACCAGGTGTATAATGAATCCGAGTATGAAGCAGAAACAAGAAGAAATCAAAGAGAATGTAAAGGTATGTGATAGAATCACTTTCATTTGTTGAAGAAAGCATGTGGTTAGAAGCATTTTGACATAATTTAACTAAATTTAATCTGGCTATTGTTTCTATAAACTTTGAAGTGCCGAGCTTTTAGCTAGAGGACAAGTAACACTAGAGAACTTTAAAAAAATTAATTAAGGTTGAACAGTTTAGTTTTATGATCCCATTACATGGAATCTCTTTCCGTTTGTTTAGGTCTTAATTTCTTTCAACAATGTTTTGGTAGTTTTCAGAGTATTGAGTTTTATACTCCTTTTGCTTAATTTTTTCTTAAGTATTTTATTTTTAATGCTACTGTAGATAGAATTGTTCTTAAATTAAATTTTCTGTGTGTTCATTGCTGCTATATGGAAAACAGTTGATTTTTGCATTTTGAATTTGATCTTAAATCCTGCAACCTTGCTGAACTTATTAGATCTAGTAGTTTTTTAGTAGATTCCTTAGGATTCTCTGTAAATAAGATTGTGGTTGCTTTCTTTCCACTGCTCCATTTTATAAAATGACTTTATTAAAATCCTTTGTATCTTGAGAATTGGTGTCTTTGACTAGAGACACATTTTGCGTTACAGTGCACGTGTGTCCAGAGAAGATCATACTCATTACCATCGAACCTGCTTGTTTTGCTACACTTTTTGAATCCCAATATGCTGTCACTGGAAATCTTATCCCAAATATTTATTCATATAACAATAAGAACAGAATTTAATTTTGAATTTGTAACTTTGACTGATTTGCTCTTAAGGTTCTAAATGAATTTACAACTTAACAAGCTTCTGCCACACAACTTAGAGGGTGAGGGTTCCCGGTAATGAGACCACATCTTCAGGAAAACTAT
The DNA here is from genome assembly GCF_004348235.1 of Phoca vitulina. Lineage (NCBI taxonomy): Eukaryota > Metazoa > Chordata > Mammalia > Carnivora > Phocidae > Phoca > Phoca vitulina. Next base: position 23,704,692 of record NW_022589734.1, read on the forward strand.
CATTTTGCAGATTTAAATTAAATAGAATAAATAAAAGCCTTTCATAAGTGATAGCAGATGCTTTCAGTTTATATCATTTCAGCAGATCTTTATATCTAAAGAAAAATGTAATGTGTACTAGCTAGAGTACAACTATCTTGGATATAAAAGGACTGGTTCTGTTTGATTCTTGATTTAGCCTCCACAGCTCTGACGTTGGGTGAATTATTTAGCATCCCAGCCTCAGTTTACATCTCTGTAAAAGAAAGAGATTGGACTAAAACTAGATCTATAAGAGTGAATTATAGGAGTTCATGGATTTCCTACCAATTAGGCAAAACTCCATGTGAGTAGTGCTCTTGTGTGCATTTTTTTTTTTGAGAGAAGGGTTCCCAGAATCCCAAATGGTTTTCTAAAAAGATTAAGACCTATTAATATCTAAGAACCTGAACCTCTTGGCTCTAAAGAGTCTGGTATTCCAATGCATGATCTGTATGAAGAAAATGATAATAGCCATATTTCATCTCAGGGGCTGGGTGCTTCAGGCCTACATGTACAAAAGTTAAAAATGGCCATTTTTTTGTGTGTGGCATTGATTTATCTGGCTTCTTTGGCCATTATTAGTAGCAAGCATTTAAATAAATTAACACCTCCTATTCTTAAGGGTCCAAAGTTAGGTTTTCTTCTGTTTGTCTGTGGACTAATCTATAATCTAAATTACATCTGAAATGTTGTTGTAATATTTGTTCTCAGAGTAGCTGGCATTTGTTCTTCAGTTCAATAGTGAGATAATAATCGGCAGTAGAAACTGTACCGTGGGAAAGGTGAGCTCTCGTCCTATGAAGTACTGCATGGAAGCAGAAACTTTCCCACGCTGCTTCAGTGTCATGTTCTTGCTGCCCTTGTTTGAGTGTTCACCATTGTTTGCTATCCCATGGCGGCAGGATAACTAATGATTTCTTGCAAAAAGAGAGAGCGCTTTCAGATCAGGAAATATATGGGAAGCTATTTACATGTTATAAGGAAGGCTAAGTTTTTTCCAAAACAGTAGTGTGGGCAAATTCACGGTATTCTCGTGTGCCTCTGGCATGGACTTTGTGGCCGTCTCCTAATGAATGGGCTTGAAGCAAAACCGCTTCTGCAGTCAGGTGAAGATTGCGGGGGGGGGGGGGGTCCTCTTAGATGTGTATTTGGTTCTGTATAAGGTGTGTTCTTGAAAATTGTATTCCTTTGGTGAATACATATACATGTGTTAGGGGATAGTTGCTATTTAAAGGAAGTCTGAGATGAATATTTTTGAGTAGGGGAAGAAATATTTTGCAGTGTAAATAACCTTTTCCCCCAGTTTACCCCTTTTGTGGGTTTCTACTGTAAATGTTATGATGTCTGGTAGGTTTCTAGTTTCTGTGTGGCAGATCTTTTTAAGAGGGAATACAAATATTCCTGTTGTACTGCAGTTTCATCAATATGGTCTGAAGTATTAGAGCTTAGAAATTTTGTTATATTTTTTAACTGGATGTGATTAGTTAACAAGATGACTATAATACAGCATGTATTGAAATGGAAGGAGAAAAGCTACTTGTGTCAAGTTTGGGTAATGTGATCCATTAGGCTTTCTTTAAACTTTATTATAATTTAGGGAAATAACAAGTTTGCTAGTTGAAAAAACCAATATATTGCTCCTATTTAATATTATATAGCAGACCAAATACTAGTATTCTTAGTGTTTTCTTTTTCCTAAATTATAGGAGTACGAGAGTAATAACCCGTATAACAACTGAGTAACCAGATAATAAATTTTGTTGACTTTTAGAATAGTCCTGTGCCAAGAAGAACTCTGAAGATGATTCAGCCTTCAGCAGCTGGATCACTTGTTGGAAGAGAGAATGAGGTATGTGTTATCGGGCTAGAATGGTACAAATGATACTAACTTTACATTAAAGACCTTTCCAAGATGTCCTTGATCCGGAGATGCCTAGGTCATTGAAGCTTGGAAATAATTCAAGAATAATGATTGTGTGTTTCTCTCAGAAATGGTTTTTGTATTGATGGTTCAATTTAGGAAGTTCAGAATTGGTATGAAGACCTACAGTAGCACTGGGATGATGTAAGAAGTTATGGGTTAGCCAACAGGAATAATGTTTGATGTTTTGGGAATAAAATGTTACAGTCATTCATTTACCCCTGTCTGTAAAGGATAAAATCACAGATGAGGGTGTCTAGACTTTTACAGGTCTGAAAATACGGCCTTTCTGTGGTACTCAGTTATTTAAACAAAAAAAATAATTTCAGCTAAGCCTTAGACCTAAGTCTAATCTAGGATAGTTGCTGCAAATAAAATTCCTAAAAAATAACTACATTTTGGTAGAGTTTTAAATTTGTGATTCTTTTAAAAGATCCAAAGATTTCAAACAGACATATGAGTGCTCTGTTTTTAATACATACATGATAAAACCACCCAACTTTCTTGTTCATTAAATCAAAATAAATGAGATTGATGTATGTATTCTCATTGTAGTTGGTTAAAGCCTTATCCAAAAGGAAACATTGGAACGACCAGTTAACATCTAAGGCTTCCAGCTCTGGAGTTGTTTTTGTCCCAGAACATAGTGAAAATAAAAATTTTAGTGAAGTTACTCAAGAAGCGTTTGATCTTATGATTGCAGGTATGAAAAAATGTATAACTTTTCTTAAATGTTTTAGTTAATGATAAATTTAAATTATTATTAATAACTAATTTAATATTTAATTATTTAAATATTAAATAAAATAACAAATCACTTATTATACTGTTACAAATCCTGCCCACAGCCTCTTAATCTGGAGACTCTATTAGATATGTTACTCAAATGTTTAGATAGTTGAAAATTTCTTATGGTATATACTGTGAACAGGCTTTACTGTTTGGTAAGATCCAAATATGGATGAAATATTAAAAGGTTAGTGATTAATATGACAGCTCTGACATTAGATTGTCTTAAGTGTCACAAGACTTGGAAATTGTCTTTTCAAAAGAAAGTATCTAGAGAATGATTTTGAAGAAAGGAACTTGCACATAGCAGAAAATGAAGGGACCGAGCAGCAACGTGGCTGAGCTAGAAGCTAGAAGGAGCCTGTTGTTCATCCTAGTTCTAATTGGAATGGCAGTGGAAATCAACAGAGGAAGCTGGTGATGTTCTATAAAGCGTTGTGGGAACATTTTTTTTGTAGAAAAATTATTGGGTTTTTACAGCAGCATATAATAGTATAATAGTATTTTCAAGGTTTACATGAAAACGTTAATTTATTTTAGAAAATCCATCCTCTCAATATTGGAAAGAAGTGGCAGAAAAACGGAGGAAGGCGCTCTATGAAGCACTTAAGGAAAATGAGAAAGTATGTACTGACTGTAGTCTGTGGCCATCTTTAACATTCCAGGATTACGTTCCTTCTGCTTGGTTGGAGTGATATAAACTAGCTTTAATGTTGGTCTAAGACAAGTCTAATCAGAAAGGGAGCTCTGTTACCAGAACTGTTACACCAGAGGAGCTCGTCGGGGGCCAGAGGCGGCACCGTTGGTAGGAACTGCGTGTGAATGTGTGTGTCGGTTACCCTCCGTTGCAGACTTGGAGGCATGGTGGTTTGGTTTCTAGCGTGGCAGATCTGTGCAGTACTGAACTTTATTTATGTCGTATAGCTTCACAAAGAAATTGAGCAAAAGGACAGTGACATTGCCCGCCTGGAGAAGGAGAACAGAGAACTGGCAGAGGTGGTGGAGCACGTGCAGTACATGGCAGAGGTGATAGAGGTAGGTATGTGCACACTCACCTGACTCAGAATCCTCTGTTTTTTCATCGTTTGAGGGAGCAGTGTCATCAGTAAGTGTGCGGGCTCTGGAATCAGATTTCCAGGGTGTGAGTCTTCGCTCCCTGTCCAGCACCGTCACGTTTGTTGAGTCAAGCAGGTTATGTATGTTGTCAGGGCTTCATCTTCCTCATTTGTAAGATGGGAGTAAAATATGCACTTTGTAGGCTTGTCATGAGAATAATGAGTTACAACGATGAAAGTGGAGAGAAGTCCCTGCCCATAAGAGCCCCAATGACTGTTAGATATTATTATTATCATGAAGCAAAAGAACATCTATTTTCTTGTAGAAATATAAAAAGGAATTTACTTACATATGGAAAATTTTTCTTTCACAGTTGACAAGTTTTTTGACAGGTTTTAATATAACGAATGCCAGTGTGACATTACCGTCATTTATAAAACTGTTAATTGGTAAACTAAAGTTTGGTGGTCTTATCTGACGTTTTATTTGGAAGAAGCTAATGTGTTTATAAGAATTAGCCTGGGGTTGGGTGGGTGGGGGGCCGGGTGCCTGGCTGGCTCAGTCAGTTAAGTGTCCGACTCTTGGTTTCAGCTCAGGTCATGATATCAGGGTCTTGAGATCAAGCCCGGCATCAGGCTCTGAACTCAGCAAGGAGTCTGCTAGAGTTTCTCTCTCCTTCTCCCTCTGGCCCTCCCCCTGCGCGCTCCCTCCCTCCCTCCCTCTCTCTCATAAATAAATCTTTAAAGAAAAACAAAGAATTAGCGTGATGACTTCACTTACAGTACTGGACTAAAAAAGTAGGTCTTAAACTTATTCATGTTTTCGAAAAATCATCTTGCTGATAGGAAGAAAGTTTTTCAAATACTGGCTTTTCTTGTACTGAATTGCTTACATTTTAAAGCTGTGACAGACTTACTGTTCGAAGTTTTCCCTTGGAAGTAGTGTAATAGCTCTCCCAGCTGCCCTGAGTGTGTTGGTCCACTGCAGACTGGAAATCAGAAAACCTGGTCCTTCGCTCTAGGTAGTTTGAGAAGCACTGACTCGAGTGGACCGTGAGGGCACGTCAGTGCTTTAAAAAGATGAGCAAATTGTTAGGCGCTGTGACTTCGCTGAAGTGGGATCTAGCATGGTGGAGACTTCGATAAAACACTTGACTGTCAGTGAATGTAATTGAGAGACTTTATGAAAAGGACCTCTTTAGAACATTGAGGGTCAGTGATACCAGCACACTGCTAACGGACTTGGCCTGTATAGTGTTGACAGTAAATTGTTGGTTTATTCTTTCAAAAGAGACTGCATGAGGAACCTCTGGATAACTCCGAATCACCAAACAGTCAGGAGTGTGACTCGGAAGAGGAAACCGGGGAGGACTCGGACGTGGAAGCCCCAGATGTTGGTACGTGTCCTGAAGATGCTGTGTCTTCCTCGACAGATGCAAAACCGTGTGTGTGAGTCACGCTGGTCTGACTTGAGAAACTTACTGCCAGAGTTTACCTCCACTAGAGTTCTTTGTAGCAGAGCAAACAACTGTACTGCGGAGTGGGAATCAGACCTCCTTGTTTGAATCCTGGGACCCCCGTTGTATTAAAATACAAATACTATGTATTTTTAATCTGTGATGTTTTATGTAAATAGCATTTTCTCAGTGGTCAAACATGACTTGTGTATATGATAAATAAACTTCAGTCTCTTGTTGAGCATTGTGTGTATCTGGGAAGAATGAAGTATAACGAGGCTAGAGAAAGTGTGTTTCTATGGTTTTATGTTGTTTTCTTTCTGTTGCTCTGCTGTCTTGGAGAAAATGAATTTATCCTTTTTTTTTTTTTTTTTAAGTAAGCTCTACACCTAGCATGGGGCTCAAGCTCACGACCCCAAGATCAAGAGTTGCTTGCTGTGCTGACCGAGCCAGCCAGGGATTTTTTCTCTCTCCTAAGACTGAGATGGTTGAGGTTTTTACTCCCAAGTCTGGTTGTACTTCAGGCTCATTGTAGGGACTGTTGATTTCCATATACTCTTACTCAGTACTTCTGATGGTGGAGTGTGAGAATCTAGTATTGGACGCTCCCCACATGGATCTCAGTAGCCAGGAAAAGGCCCAGTTGGCTGGTACAATCTGACTCTTCTTGGAAGCTTAAAATGGTGGGTGATTGTTCTTGGGGGGGTTGGGGGGTAAACATTCACTTAGATGCAGGGAAAAAGCCAAGGGTTGTGAAATTTTCTGTTCACATATTTCACATATGTTACAGTACAGAGTATGTATATTGAGGAATAAGAAGGAATAATTAATCAATTAGGGATTTCCCATATGTACTGTTTGGAATGAAGAACAGGAGAAAGGAAATTGTTTACAAAGTACATAGCTTTGGGATGGAATATGTTCTTTGAGAAGCATACCAAGTACTTTTTATATAGATCGGCAATAGAGAGCTTGTCGAGCTTTAAAGGATTCCTTTAGGCAAGGTGTATTTATCCTTACAGAACTTGAATGTTCTTACCTCTCATACTGAGTTAGTCTACCTCAGTGTTGATGGTTAAAGCTTCTACTTCAGAGCCTGAACTGAATGCTTTGAAAATGGAAGTGATATTAATGTACAGCAACATTGTCCAGAAAACTTTGGGATGTGGGAAATACCTTTGCTACCTAGCATGGTGGCCAGTTCGCCGCACGAGGCTGTTGAGCACGTGAGATGTGGCTAATGTGAATGCGGAACTGAACTTTGATTTATGTTCAAGTAGCTGCATGAGGCTGCTGTGTTCGTGCAGCTCTCTGTTCTAGGTATGGGCCAGTAGCCTAAGATCCAATTAAGACGATACATTTTATGCTAAGTGTTTTTTACTACAGTAAAAAATAATTTAAAGAATATTACGGGTTAAGGGTAGAAGGCAGTGAGCCAAGAGGCTATTAGAATGAATGAGAGCTAAGCAGAAGAGGGTGACCTGGCAAATAGAAAGTATTTCTGGAAAATGCGAAAGATGGATTGCCAGGATTTGGTGGTGGGGAGCAAAGGGAAAAGGGAAGTGAGGACTTTACAATTTAATGTAAAAGCTATCACTATTAATCTAGAAGAAAATAAAGGGAAAAATTATAGTGACTGGTTTTGGCAAAGATTTCTCAAAAAGGACACAAAAAGTACAAATTCTATAGTAAATTGGACTTCATAAAAATTAAAAACTTCTCTTTGAACGAAGAGAATGAAAAGATAAGCCATAGACTGAGAGAAACTATTTGGCAAAATCTCCAACAAAAGCTTTGTATCTCTAAAGAACTCTTAAACTCGGTAAGTAGACAGCCTAGCTTTTAAAATGGGGAAAATTGGGACACTTGACCAAAGGGTGTATACAGCGGACCAGCACGTGACAAGATGTCTGCAGCCTCGGTCGTTAGGGAAACGCAAATCAAGCCTGCGGTGAGCTGCCGCTGAGCTGGCAGAATGGAAACGTGACCGTACTGTGGCGACATACTGAGGCCATGAAGCAAGGGCATCTTCCCCGCACTGCTCGCGGCCAGGTTCAGTACTACAAATGCTGTGGAAATGGCCATTTCTTAAAAGCTAAACCTGCATTCCTTAGGATCCAGCCGTTCACTCCCAGGGGTGCTTACCTAACAGAAATGAAAGCATATGTCCACGTGAAGACTAGTCGGCACATTCTCAGTTTTATCTGTAGTAGCCGAAATGTCCACCAGCAAATGAAAGGATGAACAGATGGTGGTGTATCCATACGGTGGAATACCACTCAGCAATAAAGTAACAGTTGGCATAAACAACATGGACAAATCTCAAATGATGTTGAGTGGAAGAAAGCAGGTAAGAGTACCTGCTGTTTGCTTCCATTTAGATAAAACTAGAATCTTGACAGAAAGCAAATCAGTTGCCTAAGGACCTTGGCATGGTTTTGGGGATCGATTTTTAAGTCTCCAGGACCTGGGAACTGTGACCCTAGATGATGGGGAATTTGGAAGAATTTACTTAAGATGATGAGTCTGATTTTTAATTAGGTATCAAATGTCAGAACACCTCAGTGAAATGCCTTAAAGACGGTCAGCGGTCAATCACGCCTGGCAAGTTAGCATAACTTACTTGAAGTTGACTTAAAAAATTCGGGGGAGCTTCTGTAAGGATAACGGCAACAGGTTAAGAATCAACTGGAAAAATGTTACGTGTGAAGCCTGGATTAGACTGAACTTGTCAGTATATTCTATAAGGTCAGTATTACATACTAAAGTGCCCAGGATAGCCCACAAAAGGGTTTGGAGCAGGGGGAAACGAGAGCCCTGGTAATACAAATGGACAAATCCTAAATAAAATGGTAAATCTAATCCAGTTATATTACTGAAAGAGAAAACATGATGACCACGTTGGGGTTTATCCTAGGGATGCGAGATTGTTTCAGTATTAGTACACACTTGAAATTCTTCACATTGAAGGGCGAGAAAGCCCATAATCCTAATAAAATAGCATCAGTAAAATTTAACAGCTAAGCCAGGAAAAGACTTGATAAAAAGCTATCTTCCTACGCCTAACAAACATGGTGAATGATTAATGGTGAAGCTTTAGAAACAGTTGTAAGGTCATGAACTAGAGAAGAATGGGCCACAATTATTACTAATTATTTTTGAGGTCTCAGCCTGGTGCAATCAAATCAAAGAAAGCTAATTATGGGAAGGAAAAAGAATTCATTTACATAAGAAAGTCCCAAGAGCGACTAGAAACTAAGTGGCCAGATTTTAAAATCACCTTAAATTAATTGCTTTTCTATATACGAGCACAGACAAGTTTAAAAACAGTGGGTGTGGGGGGATGGTGAGAGGATCTGTGATGAGAAATAAATGTTACTAAGATGTGGCAAAAATATTCTTAAGAAGTTCTGGGACATGTTATGTCTCTTCCTGCCTTCCTCAGAGTTCTTTTTTAAAAATAGAAACTGTCTACTGTGAACAAAAACGGAATTCACTGGAAGAATAGAACGGTCCTGAAGAAGCAGAAACCAGCACGGGGGACCCTCTAACAGGTGCTCATTGGCATTGTCTTAGTGCTGATTTTCTCCCCTTTCCTGACATGGCGAGATTGGCGTGGCTTGGCTTATGTCGCTGCTCCTTGGGAGGGCAAGATAGCTTGGTTGACAGTCTCTTAAGACGACACCATGGGCCAGCTATCCCCTCGAAATTGCAGTGTCTCAGAAGAAAGAATTGATTCTAGTTAACCAGACACAACACATGTCCACTACCCAGCCTTGGGCCCTTGCAACTTTGCTCTGTTTAGAAAACTCCCCCACTAACCCTGTCGCCTTCAAGAAACCTCAGTTGAATTTTAGGTTCTAGCTCATTAGGTCATTAGGTCAAGAAGGATAGGAGTTGGCATATTTGAGCTCCCGGGGCCTCTGGGTGGGATAACTCTGAGGTGCGTGTGTTGTGTATTTACCAGAGCAGGCCCTCAGCAGGATCACAAGTACCGTCTACCTACGGTGTAACGTTCTTGACCACACACCCACTCGCCTTCTTCCCTTCCCTGTTGCTAGTTCCTTAGATCATCTTCCAAATACAGTTCCTGCACTCAAATTCTTGACTCAAGTCTGTTCTAGGAGAACTCAAATGTTGGGGAAGGATGAAGTTATAAGGGGTAACAAAGGAAAATAACTAATTATTAGAACTTTGGCAAACCAGTTTTAAATTCAAAGCTTAGCATAAAAATACCCCAAAGCCCAAGTCTAAGCCTTATGTTTTACCACCTTCAACTTCCAGGTGAGCCAGAGACCAAAAAAAAGAACTTGAATACAGCAATGTAGCCAGGCTGCCTTTCAAGCTACACCTCTGTAGGTAAAATGTTAACCCAGAGTCCTCTAAGCATTGTCAGAAGAGGGGCCTTAGCAATTTCTGGTTAAGCAGGAGAGTCAAACACAGCCGTTTATCTCCTGTGTCTCCCTAGATCCCATTAAAGATAATAGTAAACTACAATCAAAAACTAATGATGTAACGTATGGTGACTAACATAATAAAAAAAAAGAATCCATATTCCTACTAAAAAAATAATAATAGTAAACTACAAAAGACATAATCTCACCCTGATGAAGACAGCTAATAGTCAAGAAAAGATGAGGGAAAGTGACAAAGCAGGGCCCAGAAGGAAACTTAAATGAAAATATAAATATTGCCAAGAAATCCATTTCTAGAAATCTATTCCACAGATGTACTCACACGTGTGAAATGATCTATATTTAAAGTTATTACAACTTTAACCTATCAAAAGACTGGGAATAATCTAAATGTCCATGCTTAAAATTATATAAATTATAGTTCAGTCATACAGTGGAATACTCTGATGCAGTAGAAAAGAAGAAACTCTAAGATATAAAAACCAAGACCAAGGATAAAGTATTGGTATGTACAACAACATTTTTCACAGAACTAGAACAGATACTCCTAAGATTTGTATGGAACCACAAAAGACCCTGAACAACCAAAACAATCTTGAGAAAGAAGAACAAAGAAGTATCACAATCCCAGATTACAAGATCTACAACAAAGCTGTAGTAATCCAAACAATATGGTACTGGCACAAAAATAGACACATAGGTCAGTAGAACAGAACAGAGAGCCCGGAAATAAACCTACACTTGTATGGTCAATCTATGACAAAGGAAGCAAGGACATACAATGGGGAAAAGAGAATCTTCTATAAATGGTGTTGGCAATACTAGACAGCTACGTGCAAGAGAATGAAACCAGACCACTTTTACACCATACACAAAAATAAAATGGATTTAAGACTTAAATGTGAGACTTGAAATCATAAAACTTAGAGAAGAAAACATAGCCGGAAGGTTCTTTGACATCAACCATAAAAACACTTTTCTAGGTATGTCTCCAGAGGCAAAGGAAACAAAAGCAAAATTATAGTATTGGGACTACACCAAAATAAAAATCTTCTGCCCAGCCAAGGAAACCATTAACAAAACAGGCAACCTACCGAACGGGAGAAGATACTTGAAAATGATACATCCAATAAAGGGTTAATATTTAAAATAGGTAAAGAACTTACACAACTCAACACCAAAAAACCAAATAACCCAATTAAAAATGGGCAGAGGACCTAAATAGGCATTTCTCCAAAGAAGAATACAAATGGCCAACAGACACATAAAAAGATGCTCAACATTGCTAATCATCAGAGAAATGCAAATTAAAACCACAAAGAGATGTCACTCTATGTCTGTCAGAATGGCTAAAATAAACACAAGAAATAACAAGTGTTGGTGAGGATGTGGAGAAAAGACACTGTGGAAAACAGTATGGAGGCTGCTCAAAAAGTTAAAAATGATCCAGTAAATTCCACTACTGGATATTTACCCAAAGAAAATGATAACATTAATTTGAAAAGGTATATGCATCCCTGTGTTTATTGCAGCATTATCTACGGTAGCCAGGATATGGGAGCTGACAATTACACAGTGTGAAACTATGGAGAGTGGTTGAACAGCTATAGAGAGTGGGAATCAATTAGTGAAACTAAAGCCACAAAACAAAGGAACAAGACTCCAGGGAAAACAGAGTTGTGCGAAGAAGAAAATCACACTACGCGATATGACTTAGCCATGAAAAATATTGAAGTATTCCTATTTGTTTTAATTAACAAGTTATATAGTTAATTAACAGTGATATAGATAATGCATCCTTTTTTTAATTTAAGATTTTATTTATTTATTTGAGAGAGAGCGGCAGGCAGAGGGAGAAGCAGGCTCCCAGCTGAGCAGGGAGCCCGATGCGGGACTCGATCCCAGGACTCTGGGATCATGACCTGAGCTGAAGGCAGACGCTTAACGACTGAGCCACCCAGGCGTCCCAGATCTTCCAATGATGGCATGATTATTTCTGAGAGAGGAAGAGGAGGGCATGTGGACACAGGCAAGGGACAGGGTTACAACCCTAAGTCTTATCTGTCATATTAAGAAGTAAAAGGAAAAATACCTAAAATTGAAAAAAAAATTAGCAATGTATAAGGGGCGCCTGGGTGGCTCAGTCTGTTAAGCGTCTGCCTTCGGCTCAGGTCATGATCCCAGGGTCCTGGATCGAGCCCCACGTCGGGCTCCCTGCTCGGCGGGGAGCCTGCTTCTCCCTCTCCTTCTGCCTCTCCCCCTGCTTGTGCTCTCTCTCTCTAATAAATAAATAAAATCTTAAAAAAAAAAGAATTGGCAATGCATGTGAACTATTTACAGCTATGGAGGTAAGTAAATACCAGAAGAAACAGCCAAAAGAATTCTAACTGTTACTTCTGGGAGTGTGAATCAGGAGGGAGTCTGGGGATTGCTATTTTTCTGTCAGAGGCCTTGGGTTATTTGACTTTTTAAATCATGTTCATGTATTACTTTAAAATACAATAAAATTTAATTTAAAAAGCATTTAAAACCACAGGCAGGCAGCTCCGCCACACAGACCTTCGAGTCCAGGTGCTTGTGGGACCCGAGTTGTGTTTAAGTATTTATTTAAAAAAAAAAATGATGTCTCCTTCTGTACTTAAGCACTATTCTCTTTTGCACAGCCGAATATTTACAATTATGTTTCATGTCGGGCATTCTGCTGCAAAACCATAAAAAAACGAGACACAGGAAAAAAAAAAAAAGTAATTTCTGCCCACGACCCAGTCTCTCAATGGGACTTCCGATTTCCAACCCTTAATCTACCCCGGTAAATGGGATTCTAGCTGGAGAAACTCTGCGTTCACAAAAGCCACCGTGGATGAGAACACACAGGTGCGCAGCAGAACACAGCTTTGCCTGGTTGAAGGTCTGAGAACACCTCCCGCACCCCCCGCCCGCGAGAGGCCCGTGAGTCCCCGTGGTGTGATCCGCGTCCCTCTCAGCGTTCCTGTAATAAATACAAGCGAGGATCACAGAACGACACCACCTGTTTAATAAAGGCGGAAGCGTCAGACTGGAGCACAGCCTGGTCAAAGCCCGTTTGTGACAAATGAAAGCGCATAATTCAACCTACGGTGGCCACAACATCAGCTAGAGGCGACTGTTAGTGTAGCTGGAGAAACGGGTGCACATCCCTTAGGCACTTGCGATAAATATTACCTTTTGCAATAAAGCTTTTCATGACCCTGGGGAACACAGAAGTCAAGTGCAGGTTTTCTGTTACCTATCCCCTAACGATCCAATAGGGAGGGTGCACATCTTAGGAAAACCCAAGAGCCTACCTTCAGGCTGTCTAGGGGTCAGAGCAGACGGAACCCCACCTCCATCCAGAGCTCCTTCAGGGGAGTTGAGGGCTGCTTTTCTGGGGTGTTCATTCCCCCGAATTTCCTGCTGACCCGACATACAACAGAATCATGTTCTGGTGGCCAGAAGAGCCTCTCGGCTAAAGGCGTGGCAGCTGGAGGGCCGGCACTGGAATCATCGGGGCTGAGAGGATCCAGGTGGGGTAACAGTGCCCTCTACAAGGGGTAGCTGGGGCTTGGGTTGGTGCCTTGGCTGTACGTCATCTAATAACCCCCAAAACATACCATTGCTCCTAACAGTTATGTACATAACTCATCTTTCAATGAATCCCCATATTATGAACTTAATTTTTCTGAGGTCACTTTAAAGAGTGGCCCTTTTCATACGTGTGGTTATTTCAGTGACCGTTGAAGATGTATATAGAATTTCTTAACTACCTAAAAGAAAACACCGAAGAAGACTATATCGACTTTTTATTATTTATTCCGGTTTTCCAGGCTGATGCAGTGGTATAGATAGCTGCGTCAGCTGCATTCGGAGAAATTAATTCCTGTGAAAACCAATTAGGAAATACAGCACCTCTGCAAAATTCTCAGGCCACCCAGACCAATTCTCAGTCGCCAGTATTTGCAAGTGATATTTCAGAATACTGTAGTTTTTAAGCTCCTTTACGCAGGACAAGTTATTGCACGTCATGACGGAGAGAACATAGCAAGTCCAGAATTTAACAAGGAGGCTGTTGTTTATTTCACTTTTGGTCGTAGAGTCGAGTTTGTCCTCAAAAACCTCAACGAGGATAGGAATAAACTTCAGATGTTTGGCCCTCTTCTGGCTGACGGGGTTTAAGTAACACCAACACGCTATACTCTGGAGCAACGAGATCTTTACCTTTGGTGCCATGGCATGATCTTTCAACAAGTGAGCTACTTCTTTCATGTACTCAGCTGCAAATTTCCCAGCAGCCGGTCCTCCTGGAAAACAAGTATTTGCATTTCAGAAGTATTGCTAGCAACATCTGAGTGCTGATGCCTCCATATTCTTTCTGCTGTATACGGACACGGTGACTCCTGCATTTCCCTAGGCAAAGCCCTGGAAATTCCCTGCCTGCGTAAGCCTCCTCCCTCGTTCCTTCATGCAAGCACCCGCCTGTCAGTATCTCAAGGTGAGCAAAACCGGTGGTGCTCCCTCATGGTCTTATTCCGGATTCTCTGTCTTCAGTCCTTGAAAAATACCTAGAGTGTTAGAGCAAACAAAAAGAAAAACCAAAACGCTGCCTTGCAAAGCCAGCAGGGTCTAACTGATGAGAGAGAGGCTTTTCATGAGTTGTCCATTGCTATCCCGTTCTCTCTGATTTCTCATCTCTCAGCCCAGCTCTTACAGATCGGGGAGCAACGTGACCTTAAAAGATTTTTCTTGCTTTGGTTACGGACCCAACCTGGTCCTAGACTCTACTTTCATCATATACCTGAACCCCAGATTTCCCTCGTGCAAATCTCAAACCCCAAGAAAGTAGCTGAGAAAACATGGGATGAGGACTATTGAGACGGGAAGAAGTAGGTGGCATGGTTGGCCAGATTCTGGCCACTGGAGCTGTGAACCGGCTTGCATTTCTCTTATTGGCACTCTCACAGTCCCACAGGCCCAAGGATATTCTAGCCAACGATAGCTTTCGTTGAAGCCTGGGCATAAGCCCTTCCCTGCTTCCCACCAGTATAACTAAGACTACATAACAGCAAGTTAAGGAATTCTGACCCTCTTATAAATAGCTAGCTCTTCCCCCAAATGGCTAGACAGGCAACTGGCCTTCTCAAGCGGTGGGCTCCTTTTCTCCTTCCTTCACACAGGAGTCTCCGGCCTTCCTTCTAGCTCTGTGCCAGTGGTTCTTACCCATTCTGGCCCCTAGGGCCCCTTGGTCCTTGAAAACGGTATATGTTTTCTCTCATGGACACCATTTGAAAAATGTAGTCTCTCAAACTCCCATCTAGGTAACTCATTTTACCCTTAAAAAAGAGATCAATCTATCTCTGATAATTAGAGCTACCAGCCAGAGCTTCTAATCAAGAGACATGTTGTTGAGATGAATGGATAATGAAGAGGTGGTATATATATATATATAAAGGAATATTACGCAGCCATCAAAAATGAAATCTTGCCTTTGCAACGACGTGGATGGAACTAGAGGGTATTAGGCTAAGCGAAATAAGTCAATCAGAGAAAGACAATTATCAGATGATCTCACTGATACGAGGAATTTGAGAAACAAGGCAGAGGGTCATAGGGGAAGGGAGGGGGAAAATGAAACAAGACGAACCCAGAGAGGGAGACAAACCATAAGAGACTCTTAATCTCAGGAAACAAACTGAGGGTTGCTGGAGGGGAGGGGGGTGGGAGGGATGGGGTGGCTGGGCGACAGACATTGGGGAGGGTATTTGCTATGGTGAGCGCTGTGAATTGTGTAAGACTGATGAATCACAGACCTGTACCCCTGAAACAAATAATACATTATATGTTAATAATAAAAAATAAATAAATAAAAATTAAAAAAAAAGATGTGTTGTTGAAGATTATCTATAAAATTTCATTGTATATCCTGAAATTTATTAGGAAAAAAACGTGAGAGTGAGTTTAAACCTGATGATTACTAGAGCAGTGTGTGTTTAAGCAGTTTACCACTTAACTTTCTGGCCAAATATACATTAACAGTTGCTTTTCACTGATGTACTGACTGTCTTTCCTGGTAGGTGTTTTAATAGCATTAAGCTCTTAATGATTTTTCTAAGGTAGTTTCCACGTGACGCATTTTTACAAGATAAAAAATAAAAACCCAAGCGCTTTTACTCTGTGTTGAAATCATATTACTCGGTGGGAGTTACATCAACTCAGTATAGATTCTTTGATTTTTTTAACATAATAATGAGAACTTCGTTAGGCAATTTCGGTATGTGTGTTTTTAACTAATAAAAGTGGGAAAATTCTTCGTCGTTTACTTGATGGACTCACTCTTGCAAAACATGAGATCCTTGAGAAAATGATTGGCAAATGTCTTTGGTCGTACAAAGACAAAGAACTAAAACTTTAGGCAAAGGAAACGTCCCAGGCATCTAAGACCAGACCTCTGAAAAGTCACTAACTTACAGTGTTATAACAAGCAAAGAGATTTCGGAGGAGCTCTGTGAGGCCAGCTGGCTCAGTCCGTACCTGTGAAGGCCAGCAGTCCAATTCGGTGCGCAGCTTGAGCCCTCTTCTCAACAGCTAAAGATTCATCCTTCAATAAATGGCCAAGCACCACGATTTTTTCTTTGTGAAAAATACTCTCAGCGGAAGGGACATCTCCTTCCTCCTCCTTCTTCACGAAAAAGTGCTTGACAGTGACATTCCAGAACCTCTGCACACGCCAACACAGCCCCAAAAAATAGCGGTAAATCCGCGTCCAACACTGCACATAATAAACACGGGTCTTAGCCATCGCGTGGAAAGAGCCAGTGGTGGATCAGCAGCCGAAGTTCATAGTGAAGAACTCTGGAATGCATCACTTAGCAACCCTGGAGAGCGGAATACACCAGTCAGGGGGAAGCAGGGATGCCTTGATTCTCTAGGCCGGCATCGAAGGCCGTCTGCGATTTCAGCTACACCAAGTTTCCTTTCACTTCTCTGGGTGCGTAGCATCTCGGCTTGGACCAAACCGGTTCCCCCTCACGCACACGAGGTGCATTCCTGCCTTTGCACCTTTGCTTGGGCAGCACCTGCTAGCCGCTTGCCTGTTTTACTTTGCTTATTCCGACACGTACTGAACCTCCTTCCGTAGCATTATCCCTGTTCTGCTTGTTTGTCACGTAATCAGACTTTTTCTCCACATCACTGATGTCCTGTATTGATCCTATCTTGCTGAGAAAATAGAAGCAGGCTAAAGGGCACTTGCACAGTTGTCTTCACCGCGCCCACCTCGCTGCATCGTGCACACGGACCCCTGCTGTCCGGCTGTTATGGACGCCCTCTCCATTCAGGCAGCGTATTTCAGCCACCCCTCGCCCCACTCAGGGAGATGGCTCTACAGCTCTTCTCTTGCCTTAACTAATTTTTCCATCGCAACTGGATCGTTTGCATCATCAACAAGCATGCTGTACTTTTTCTCAGTAAAAAAGTAAAACACTTTCTTGACCTCATATAACCCCTCCGCCGAGTTACTGCTCTGCGCCCCTTTATACAACAACTCTTCAAAGAGTGGCCATACTCACCGTTTCAAGTATTCTTCCATCCTCTCTTGGATGTACTCCAAAGAGAGATTTCCAACCCACGAATCTACTGGGATTGCTCGTCAGCGTCACTGATGACCTTCGTTCTGCTGAATCCAATTCTCGGTCTTCAGCATTTGACACTTTCTTGAAACGCCTTTTTTGCCTAACTTCTAAGCTGTCATACCCAATTGTTCTTCTGCTTACCACCCTCCATTTCCCTTTGCTGGTTCCACCTCTTTATGACCTGTAAATAGTGGAGTGTCCCAAGCCTCAGGCCTCATAGGCTCTTCTTTGTTTCGATCTATACTTCCTAGATAAACCAGTCTCCCGGCTTTCAGTGCCATCCATATGCTGAAGACTCCCAATTTTATATATATATATATTTCAAACATTTTATTTTTAAGTATCTCTACTCTCAATGTGGGGCTCAAACTCACGACCCTGAGATCAAGAGTCACATGCTCCAACCAACTGAGCCAGCCAGGTGCACCCCCCTCCCCCAATTTTATTTTTAACTGGATTTCTCACCTCAACTCCAAACATATTCAGTCGTCAACTTGATAGCCATCCAGTGGGCTGTCTAAGAGGCTTCTCAAATATAACCTGTCCAAGTCAGAATTCCTGGTCTTCCTCTCTAAGCCTGCAGCAGCTCCCTTTCTCTGTCTTGGAAGATGGCACCCCATCCTTGCACCTGTTCAGGTTGAAAGTTTTGGATTCATCCTTGGCTTTTATCTGTCTCACATTTCACTTCCAACTTATCAACAAGGCTCTGCTTTCAAAGTAGAAATTTGGATCCCCCCTGTCCAGATTTGGGATCTTCTACAAAGTGTACATGCCTGGACTCTTCAAATACATCAAGGTATGCAAGCTTGAGAGGAAAGGGGGTGCGGGGCTACTGTTGTAGATTAAAAGAGCCTGAAGAGACATGACAAACATGTAACGCACCGTTGGAGCCCTGAATCCACACCTGTGTGCGTGCACGTACGTGAGCACGTGTGCAGATGCAGTAAAGGGCAGGAATGCGACAGCGTGGGAAACAAGAGACATGCATTGTCCAGCACGGTGGCCACAGGGGCTTTGGAGCGCGTGAAGTGTGACGAGTCTGAGTTGATATGGGCTGTAAACGTAAACTACATACTGGATTTTGACGACTTAGTATGAAAAAAATGCAAAATGTCATATTGCTAATTTTTGTTATTGATTACAAGTTGAAATATTTTGGATATGTTAGGCTAAATAAAAGATATCTTACTAAAGTTAACGTCCCCTATTCTCTGTACTTTTTAAAACGTGGCTACTAGAAAATCTAAAACCCCAAGCATGGCTCCTCTTCAAGGCTTTTGTGCTTATTGTTACCTCTGCTTGGAATGTTCTTCCCGGAGGTATCCACATGGTTCACCCCATCAGTTCCGCACGTGCAATTTTCTGTCAGACCTTCCCGGACCACTCTCTTCTACCCTGTGACCTTTGCCCTGTCACTTGTCCCATCCCCAGCCTTGTACAATTATGACTGCCTTCCAGATCTCGTTTTCTCCCCTTGCCAGCATATGAGGGCAAAGATTTTTATGCCTTTTGTGTTTTCCTCACTGCTGATCTGCAGTGCAAAAAACAGTCATATTCTTTGAGCGTACACCTCATTCACAGTAAGTATGCAAAAAAAATTACTTGTTGCATAAATGAGAAATTAGAGATCTAGTTTTTAGCAAACACACAAAGTATACTTAGAAATTTCTCAAAATCAAGGTAGTATTTATTTAATAAGAGATATTGTCTCTGCGAAAATTTCAGGGATAAAAATCTTCATTTTTCTATTTGACTAATTTGCTTTTCGGATACAGTGAGAAGTGCTGGTGTTGTCTGTTGAATGGGGGTTTACAATTTTACTTTATAATTTTGTGAAGTAAGGAAGGCAATTCAGTTAAACAGTATAGAAATGAACCTTATAGAAAAAAAATCTTTTCCTGCTGACTCAGTAAAAACAATCACTGGTATTTGATGTCAGTCGGTGAATACTTGCGCTCACAGCTGAGTGCGAGGGGCCCGTCTGTGATGATGCTGGTGGGGTCCGGGCTGGGAGCACACACAAATAAATGAAGGCTCTTTTCATCTTCAGGGGGCTCATGGTCTCTGCTCATAGATAACACGATTCTGAAACACAGCTCTTTTTGCTCCCATTAGCTTTACAACAAATCTGAGAGGGCAATATTATGATCCTCATTTACAAGTGAAGGAATTTCAAGATAATGATAAATTCAGGTTGAGAATGAGGTGCACCGTGTTGTAGAAATGCCAGGTGAAGGAGGGCATGGGAAAAACAAAGAGCAGGCTCTGCACATGAGACTAATAATTCAAAAATAATTTTTATTTTAACTTACATGATTGAAAGAGTGATGGATACAAATGCCACAAAACTAAAAGCACCCCCTTCGAGCAAAAATAAAATGCAGAAATGAATACAAAAGATATGGAATTAATTACTCATGCAATATTCAAAAAATTAGAAAAAAACCCCAAACAAACCAAACAAAAAACTCTGTAACATTTGTGATTTGACTTTCTGTAAAAAGAATCATTTCAACCATTTAACATAGACTATAGACATACATACTAACCGTAGACTGTACAAGGAACCTTTAAAATGAAGGATATATGCATATATATAATATTTATAAATATACAAATATATATACACATTATGACTTCACAGTTGAAAGAACTATTTGCCAGGAAGCCTGGCAAACAATTTTTACTTTTTTTTTTTTTAATTTTTTATTTTAAGTAGGCTCCACGCCCAATGTGGGGCTCAAACTCATGACCCTGGGATCAAGAGTCACACGCTCTACCAACTGAGCCAGCCAGGCGCCCCAACAATTTTTACTTTAAAATGGAATACGAGTTGTTCTTAAAGGTCTTGCTAAAATGTAAATATTTAAAAGACACCTAAATGATATTTTATACAAACACGTCCAGAATACAGTTGATACTCCACAGTTTAAATAACACTCACACATATTATTTTGAGATCTTGGCATATCCCATCATGTATACTCTTAAGAGGAAGAAAAGCTATTGAGTGGTCTTGTAGTTTATTTAGAGGACTTGCTACCCTCATAGGGAAGCAATAAAGGAAGCTGTTACTTTAACTATTTGGCCAAGAGATCCCACCCAGTGATGAATGATTTCTCTGGGGGCAGTGACGGTCCCTAGGGGCATTCTTCTCCTTCCTAATCTCATGGTAATTCCTGTAGAAACAAGGACCACTTGGAATGTCCTTCTGCTCTCACTCCATTAAGAGTCCTCCAACTTCCAAGTACTTCTACTTCAAAGAGCATCACAGCTTTCTGAATCCATGACTTTTGGTTTTGATTTGTCATAGCAGCAAAATATCTCTATTGTAAAAGTATCATAAAAAAATGGCTCTTGTTTAAAAAAGCTTAAACTTTCAATGTGTTTTTTTAAGGAGTACAGGTATAAACTTAATAAGGTAGCTCTTAGTCATCCACCTGTCTTTTAACCATGGAAACATGCTTTTGGGACTTTCAGGATGGAGAAAAGAAATAGAAGAAGTAGTGGAGGCTTGAGGAAAATAAAATTAAAAGAAAAATTAAACTCTTACAATGTGTCGTTTTACCAAGTTCTGCAGGCAAACCTTTATTTGAAGAAATTCTTTTTTTGTGTGCTTTGCATTAAGGTGAAATTAGGTAGCTAACGGGGCCACTCAACCCTGAGAACACGACAGAGAAAAACTGCAAGGCGTAGGATAGGCATCAAAGCATCACGTGACTATTTTAGGCTTATAGAAGAACTTCCAAAAAAGTACAAAGATGGCTGTTTTAAAATTCCACACATATGCGATAAGATGGGCTCTTTAACTAAGTACTGTCAGACGCCATCGACAATAAAATCTACAGAGTACTACACAGCCCGATTCTACTGGCCAAAGGAAAAGTGGCTAGGTCCTGGAAAACTCGATTTTGAATTCTATCTATAACACGTTACATTGCCAGACAATCTCAACAGAGCGCTTCAAGTTGTAAGCATTCCCGCTCGACCCCAGCACCACCTTGATGAACAGGGCCATTTAGAAAGAGAGCTGTATGGGAGAGCGCATTAAAATGCCGTAGCGACTTCCGTCCCATGGCGCCCTCCAACGTGAACACAGTGAGGAAACTTGTCCAGTTGTTCATATGCCAGCCGCCCGTCTTCCCCTGCACACAGAACATCAAAAACCAACAGCAGTTGGAACGTGGCTTTCTCATTCATCCCTCAGGATAACAATACCAGTTGTTTGGGAATGGATCGCTGTGTAATTTCGCTGTTAACTTTACGTAGGGACATCATCTTCTGATACTCTTAATTATGTTGTTTTCTAGGTAATGTTTAAATGACCAAGAACTTTTTTTATATGTTTTTTTTTTTAAGATTTTATTTATTTGAGAGAGAGAGAGAGCATGGGTGGGGGGAGGGACAGAGGGAGAGGGAGAAGCAGCCTTCCCGCTGAGCAGGGAGCCTGATGCGAGACTCGATCCCAGGACCCTGGGATCATGACCCGAGCCGAAGATGGACGCTTAACCGACTCAGCCACCCAGGCGCCCTTAAAAAAAAAAAAAAAACTCCCAGTGCAGTTAACATACAGTGTTATATTAGTTTCTGGTGTACAGTATAGTGATTCAACCATTCTATACCTTACTCAGTGCTCATCACGATCAGTGTGCTCTTCATCCCCATCTCCTCTTCCCTCCACCCCCACCCACCTCCCCTCTGGTAGCCAGCAGGGTGTTCTCTAGAGGTAAGAGTCTGCTTTATGGGTTTGTCTCTTTTGTCCTTCGTAGAACAAGCAAGAACTTTTGAGGGAATGCCAGAGACTAAATGAATGTCAGGGTGTGAAACAGTAGAAGTTCTATGGGCATTTGATGGGGATAATTTCACACGATAGATTTCTTCCTGAGAAGTCATATGGATTATATTTTAAGTGCGTTAGGGATTTCAGTATGGCTGATCCTTGACTTCAAAGCATTGAACTTCGACAGGACTTTTACTTTTTCACATTACATATTGGCATATCTAAACGGTCTTTTGTAAAAGTCAAACTTAGGCTGTCACACTTGAGCTAAAACATTACTCTTTGCCATGGACCCATGTGGTGATCTGTCTACCAGCCAGCAGCTAGGTCACTTCCATCAGTAGTCATCTCGAACAGCCAACATTGATTTGCAAATTATTTGAACACTCCGTACCGTTTTTCCTATCTAAAACAATGATTAGGAAATGGGAAAAAAATCATAGATAACTAGTGATAAGAAGCAGGCGTTCATGCATTTAATACAAGAAGGACAAAGATGGGAGTATGAGTTGTGCTCAATCACAAGTTATTGCGAAGAAAAAAAAAGATTCATGAAATGCTGGGACTACATTGATGTTAGTGGGTTTTTGAAAGGGTGTGTAATTATGGGTTTTATAATATATTGTAGTCCCTGAAAACAGAAGCCTCTCAATCAACCAAAAGTTTGTCTTTGCTTTTAGGGGGGGTACATTTAAGTTTTTCGGTAATACATCACATAGAAAAGTAGGGATTCGCCTGCATTTAAAAGAACATGATGAACTTTTCTCTTGGCAAAGGCCACCAATTTTTAGAGATTTCTGTTGATTGTTTCTGCATGCCTTGACTTTTCTGAGGCAAATGTTATATTTTTTCACCTTTTTTATTACTTTGGAGTAGAACCCTTTATTTGAAACAAAATATTTACACAAATCCCTGATACGTAAAACACTGAATACAGCATCTTTCCAGGTGATGACAGGGGGAGACAGAGACAGAGGGCCTGAGTTAGGCCCATTCCTACCTCGCCTACTTGCACATACCCTGGATACCTTGGCTAACGAACCCTATTTAAAAAAGAGCGAATACCTGGCCAGTTCCTAGTTTGCTCATGGATATATTGCAAATCAGAAGTGTTCAGTTCTTTCCCTAGAGTCCCCCAGAGTCTGGGTGGGTCAGGATTCCATCCCAGTGCTTACAAGTTCTGGGAATCCATAGGTGAGTTATGCTTCCATGTACCGCTCCCTAAAATGGGACTATTTGCACTTTTCCCTCATGGAGTCCATGGGACGATTAAATGAGCTAACCCATGCAGATCCCTCAACCCAGTGCCCGGCACAGAGCAAATCCTCTATAGCTGTACCCCAACATTACCACAGAGATACAACTGGGGCCCGTCTACGGGGCACCTCACCCTGACTAACGTCCAGTGGCCGATGACCTGTGTTGGCTCCTCCTCTGCTCTTTTAACAGCCCTGTGAAGCAGTCAGGGTGTTAGAGGAGAAAGGGCCTGCGCTCTGGGATGTCCGGCATGTGGTTCCAAACCGGACTGAGATCTAGCCGGAGCACAGTGGAATGGCCATAGCTAATGGGGAAAACTGCTCTGCCCAACATGGCGGCCACCGGTCTCGTGTGGCTATGCAAGTTTAAATGCTCACTACTCAAAATTAAATAAAATTAAACTTCAGTTCCTCATTCACAGTGGCCATACGGAAATGCTCCCTAGCCACCTGTGAATACTGGGACAGCCCCGTTACCAGAGGGGGATCCAGTGGATACAATGACTGATTCAGCCATCTGTGTGAGACTGTATTTGTGTATTAGGGTCAAAGGCGATTCAGAGCATTGAGTTCAAACTTGTTTCATGGTAGAATCACCTGGAGGCTTTTAACACAGTGCCGAGGCCCAATGGAAAGAGCATCTTTGGAAGCGGAGCCCAGGCAGGGGCGCATCTTAAAGCTTTCTTGGTGATGCCGATGTGCGGCTGACATTGCGAACCACCAGCTGGTGGTGTGAGGGGGCACGGGGATTGGGGGGAGCAGCGCAGGGGAAAAGCCAAGGTGAAGGGGCGCCTGGGGGGCTCGGTCGGTTGGGCGTCTGCCTTCGGCTCAGGTCATGATCCCGGGGTCCTGGGATCGAGTCCTGCATCGGGCTCCCTGCTCCGCGGGGAGCCTGCTTCTCCGTCTGCCCCTCTCCCTGCTCATGCTCTCTCTCTGTCAAATAAATAAGTAAAATAAAATAAAAAGCCAAAGTGAAGCGCGGATAAGGATGCCTCCCGGAAATGCTGCTGGGGGTGCAGCTTAAGTGAAGTTTGGGGCACCCCCAGCAGGGCTCACGCTCTTCAGCTTGCACTGGGTGAAGAGGCGTTGCTGGTTCTGCGTTCCTAACGTCTGGCTTACCTTCACTGTTATTTCAGGGCATGAAGGGATAAAGGAAGCTCGAACTAATAACACCCTGGGCACATTTTTAGGGAATTAAATCATTTGTATGCCTAAAACAGCCATAAGGAATAACTGTTTTATCCTTTAAACAAACATACGCTGGCTTGGATTTCTGTGCAGTGGATGATATATTCAATAGCAGAAGGAAGTGTTATTACACCAGTAACTGTAAGAAAGGACGCCTACAATGGATGTGATCTTCACGGTGATTACAAATGCCATGAGATTCTCCCTTACGTTATTAAGCTACTATAGTCAAGCCGGGGTGGCTTTTTTCCAACGAGTATTATCAACCGGATTAGATTTGAGGACTTTCGGGAGTCTAGTTTTTACACATTGAGAGCAGGTGTAGCATTAAAATAGCAACTATCTGTTATGCAGGATTAAGAAAGCCTCTCTCCACCCTCCTCACTCCCCAGCAGGAATAAAGGTGTGCAGCCTGGTGGGCACGAAGCTTTCTAAAGTGAAGTGAAGGGCAAAATTTATCTGGCTATTCCAGAATAAAAGATACACTTCACTTCTTTTCTCTGGTGTCAGGGCTCAGGTGGGCATTGGCCCACGGGGCAACCAGGGGTTCATCGGAGAGCCAGGGTGAGGCCCTGGGAGGAGGGGGTTAGGGCATACCCTGGGGCGCGTCTCCGCAATCTCAGCCACTCACTGCCCCGCCTACGAGGGCCAGCCCAACCTCGCCATCCCAGCTGGATTCCTGACTACGGTCTCAGCCTCCCGGTTCAAATCTATGTTCTTGATTCCAGAGAGCGCACAGACGGATCCATCTAGAGAGGCTCCAGAGAGCAACCCTCACCCTCTACACCAGACGGTGAGAACAGGGCATTGAAGCAAGATGGAAACTGACCAGTTCCTCATACCTGTGTGTGTGTGTGTCACACCCTGCGTGTGTGAGTGTGACATACGCTGTGTGAGTGTGTGTGAGTGTGAGCAGAGAGCCCACGGAGGGAAACTGCTCAAACAGTGCACACGGAACATCTCCTTTCACTTCCCTTCCTGAGTGCCAAAAGGAAACAATCGGGTAAAAAAAAAAACTCACCGAGAGACAAGAGGGTCTCGGAGGCCACGTTTCTGATTTCTTCAGTGTCGGACTGACACAACGTCACGAGCATTTTAATGCTTTCGGTGGCCTGCAGGGAGAAAGTCGTGAGATAGCGCTCTGACACTTCTGTCTGGGGTCCCCCGAGACGCAGTACCCCACAGCTGGTGCGGACGTTAAGGCCGTCTCCCCCGGGGGGGCCCACGGCTCGCTGAGTGTCATCCAGGGGGTGCGGTACTAGAATTTCCTGGGACGGAGCCCAGGGCGCGTGCTTGCAGGAGCCCCGACAATCTGCTAAACCCCTCATTTCCCAGAGGACACCCCAGAGGGCGTCGGGAAGCCGGGAGACCAGCCTGCTTTCCAGAAGAGAAGCCACTCCTGGGAGTTCTTTCTGCTGTACCTCCCTGCTTCCAAGACAGCGCTAACGTACGAATTGTTAATGCTTAGTTTAGACCAAAACGGAGGCGCGGAGGAAAGGTCGGCAGTGGGAATTCGTCTGTGTTTACTGCGCATTCATCTAGCACCTTCCGAACCGGGCAGTTCGCCAGGCATGGGAGACTCAGCCATGAAGACATGGTTCTGGCTCTCAAGAGGTTACAGTCCCGTGGAAAGCCAGACGGTGGGACAGAGAGTCACTACAGGGCATGACATGGCTGGGAAATGTGACCTGGTCTGACCAGGGAAGTGTCCACAGAGGAAGGGCGGTCGTAGAGCAATTAGCCAAGTGGGGCAGTGGGGTGTGTGTGTGTGTGTGTTGGGGGGTGGAGAAGGACAAACAGTCCATGCGAGGGGCGCCCCTCAAAGACAGCCCTACAAGCCGCAGGAAGGGTTTGGGCCTTCATTCGTGGAATCGTGGAAAGCTACGGCGGGGCTCGGGAAGCAGGGCTCGTGTTGTGTTAAGAGCGCTCTGACCGTAGCCGAGCACGCACGGCAGGCGCTCGGACTCCGGGGAGGCAGAGGCCGCTGGCGGGGAGGTGGCTCGGATCCGGTGCGCAGAGCGGGGAGACAGTGGACAGACGCGGCTGGAAGGACGCGGGCTGTAAAGGGCGTGAGGGTGAGCCGCACGACCCACTGAGATGCCAGGGCTGGGGTGGGTGGGCTGGGTGCATCTGCGGGTGACCTGCTAGCGGACAGAGCCAGCAGCGGGCCAGCTACATGCTGGGGGGGCGCGGGCTGGGGTCATCAGTGCACAGA
Organism: Phoca vitulina; assembly: GCF_004348235.1. NCBI lineage: Eukaryota > Metazoa > Chordata > Mammalia > Carnivora > Phocidae > Phoca > Phoca vitulina. Next base: position 23,731,432 of record NW_022589734.1, read on the forward strand.
CGGGGACGGAACACGGGAGCGAGCGTGTGGAGGCGGGGGGGGCCTCGCGTGGGGTCTCTCGGCACAGCACCGGCCAGGGCCAGGGCGGCTGGAAGCGCAGGAGCCCGCGTGGGGCGACACAAAAAGCTGCTCCCGAGACTGTGACGAGCTGACAAAGGGACCAGAGGGCGACTATCTTTCCTGGGAGAAAGCCAGGCTCAGGTAGCGCTGGTGTTGGAGCGGGGGGACAGCTGACCGCGGTGGGCAGTGTGGGCAGACCACAGCTTATCTTAGCCCAGAGTGACAGAGGAGGGGCCCCACGCGGGGCTCGATCCCAGGGCCCGGGGATCAGGCCTGAGCCGAAGGCAGACGCCTAACCGACGGAGCCACCCAGGCGCCCCGTCCCTGCTGTTGTTTTGTACATGAGAAAGATTGGGGAAATCATCATGTCACCTCTCTTTTGGGATAAGGTCTACATTTCTAACCCTGACCTGCGGGCTACTGAAACACACGATTGTTTTCTGAAAGTTGTTGGCTCTAACAAAGTCACATTTAGTGAGCAATTTAAGAAACACAACAGGGGATCCTAGGGCAAGGGAGGGAAAAATAAAACAAGACAAAATCAGAGAAGGAGACAAACCATAAGAGACTCTTAATGACAGGAAACAAACTGAGGGTTGCTGGAGGGGAGGGGGCCGGAGGGATGGGGCAGCTGGGTGACGGGCATTAAGGAGGGAATGTGACAGAATGAGCACCGGGTGTTATATGCACCCGACGAATCACTGACCTCTACCTCTGAAACTAATAATATGTTAACTACATTGAATTTAAATAAAGAATTTAAAAAGAAGAAAAAAGAAAAAAGAAAATCAACAACAAAGATCCCCAAATACACAGGTTCCACAGCGAAGGAAGTAAGATGCGCTGCTAACGCGGCGCTCCCAAGCACGGGAAGAGAGCTTTCGGTGTCCTTGGCCCCCCGACTTGCTCCGAGCTGACCTGTCTGGGTCTCTAAGGCTGGGTTTTACCTGCAGGCTCTTCAGGGCCAGACAAGCTGCCTTCTGGAGCTGGAGGTTTGCCTTCGTCAGCGCTTCACAGTAATAGAGCAAGGCCTGAAAGAGAGGGAGGGACCCCGTTTGTGGTTTTAGAGCTATCGCCACAGATACGACATGTCACACTACCTTCAGAGCAAAACAAAAATCCACTAAAATTCATGTTTATTCAAAGAGCTGTCTCTTAATTCAATACGTTAATTGCTTATATTCTACCAGGTCACCGACACTGGGCAATCGAAGTTGGAAGATCCAAAGTTACGAATGCAGCTTTCCAGAGACCCTCAGGGCTAGCGAAAGTGCTCAGAGTGTTTAGAAGGAAGGCACAGAAGAGATGTGTTAGCTCCAGGGAACGCTGCGCGAGGCTAGGGGAGTCACATGGAAGACAGTCACCTTCCAAAGTCACAGGGCAGGCTCAGGAAGGCGATGTGTGGACTGGCTGGGAAGGATGGGTTAGATGTCAGCTGGGAAGAGGACATCCCAGCAGGAAGGAGGAGTGGAGGAGGCGGGCCCAAGGATGCTCTGGATCAGAATCTCAACGTAAAAATTAGTTCTTATTTCATGAGAAAGCTCGTGTCTTTCTCCATGCCTTATATTTCTTAGATTTGTCTCTTCCACGGCCACACGTCTTGTCAAGGTCTTGATTTCATGCCTGGATCACCAGCCACCACATTTCTGCTTCCAGCACCTGATGACGAGGGATCCCTTCTTCAAGAGCACGTGGCGTCCATCAGGAGCCCACCGACTGGCCCCTCTCTCAGAAGAGCAGAGGCCTCCCTTCTTTGTTTGTGCCCAGCATCAACGGGGAATGCCTGCCTCCTTATGGGCATTTCCAGATCCTGCGAAGTTGGCTCAGCACCCCCTCCAGCTGCCCGCTGTTCCTGCCAGGCTCACGGATGCGCCCGGGTGCCGTCCTTCGCACAGGGGGGCCCTGTGAGCTCTGCTCCCCTTTGGACAGACCTCGTTCCTGATGATCTTCAGAACTGGTTCAAGAACCAGGCCCTGCTTCACCAACCACCTTGGGACCGGCTCTCTACCGTCTTCTCTCTGATTTCCTGACTTATCTTTTCCTTGGTTCTTACTAAGCTAATTATCATTACTTACATACATCTGTGTTTATAAGCATCAACATTACTTTTTTTGTTTTTAAAGATTTTATTTATTTATCTGATAGAGACAGCGAGAGAGGGAACACAAGCAGGGGGAGTGGGAGAGGGAGAAGCAGGCTTCCTGCCGAGCAAGGAACCTGACGTGGGGCTCGATCCTGTGACCCTGACATCATGACCTGAGCCGAAATCAAGAGTCAGATGCTTAACCGACTGAGCCACCCAGGGGCCTCTGGTTTTTTGTTTTTTAAATTGATTTAATTCCTAGCACCTAGAATGAATAATACTCTATACATAGTGAATGGCCCAGTCAGATCTGATGACACCATACAGCCTGGATGAAAGAGCGTGAAAGTGTCATCAACCACCTGATGATGTGTTTGCTCATGACACGGCATCTAGCTGTGATTAAACACGGCCTGTTTTCTCAGTTCTATAGAACAACCTACTCTTTTAAAAAATGGAGATATAATTCACATACCACAATATTCACCCTTTAAAGTGTTTGACTCAGTGGTTTTTTGTGTACTCAGAAACCATCATCACTACCTCATTCCAGATCATTTCCATCACTCCCCAAAGAAATCCTGTACCCATTGGCAGTCATTCCCATTGCTCCTCTGTCCGGTTCCTGGCAACCACTGATCTCTGTCTCTCTCCCTGGATTTGCTTACTTTGGACATTTTGTGGGAATGCGATCACATAATACGTGGCCTTTTATGTCTCGTGCTTTCACTGAGCATGATGGCTTCAAGGTTCATCCGTGTGGAAGCCTGTGTCAGCACTTCATTCCTTTTAGGCTGAATGATATCCCATTGTAAGGAGAGGTCAGATTTTGTATATTCATCAGCTGATGGACATTTGGATTGTTGCCACTTTTTGGTTGCTATGAATTAATAATAATACTAAATGTTCCATTTCACTTTGGCTTTTGCATAGTCCTCATCAAGTGGATGAACTTGAGCACACAATGATTCTCTATTTTCCCATTTCCCTCTGGTACGCCTCCCAAGAGCCCCCAGGTTTAGCCACCAAGCCAAAATTTAACCAGTTCCCCAAACCATACATTCCAAGGCTTAAATGGCCGATAACAACTTAAATGGTCCTTGCTCTCAGGCGTGTTTGCATTATAACAATGATTCCAGAGGGATAAGGTGCTGGATGTGGGCCTGGGTCAGTCCACCACTGGTAGTAGGATCTTTGGATGAGACTTCTGGACCATACTGTCCCTTTGAGCAAGAGGACTGAAACTCTGTTGGCTTGAGCGGGAAGTGGGCACTGTTTCCTGACTCGACAAAGCATTTGGCACTTCCCTGTGCCTTGCAGAGATGTACAGTCTCACAGAACAAGTAAGCGTCACCTTGCTCACTTGAATTTGAGCAGTTGCCCAAGAAATGGTGGCTGCCACGATACTCAGCTTGGTAAGAGTTCCAGGAAGCCAACAGGAGGTGCCCTGGGAAGCAAGAAGTCCCTGTCACCTTGCAAGGTAGTAAGCGTCTCCTCTGGCGGGTCCTAGATGATTACAGGAGCAACAACACCCCAACAGCCAGAAGAATAGATATTTCCCACTTATTTGGGTCCGGGGAGGAGGGGTGAGTAAAAAGCATCAAAAATGAACCAACATATGTCTAGTTTGCTTCAATACCTATGGTCTTCTGAAGGTTTGAGATCTACAAAAACACCAGCTCTCACCGAGGTAGCTTTGTACGGCTTTAGCCCTTCACATCTGGTGGCACAGAATTAACGTACCAACGTTTGCTGTTTCATACATGAAAAGATGGAAAGAACTCAAGGTTTGGGGAGGGCGGGTCAAACACTTCTAGGTGGTATCTAAGTTGTTCCTCTTAACTAGTGTGCCACCTAAGCCATCTTTGGTTAGTGAAGGCTCATTCGTGAGAAATGAATCCAAGACCTAAGGATGAGAGTTGAACTGGAGACGCAAACATCCCATCACTCCCTAGCTTAGCTAATGCCTTAGAAAAGTTAAGCCCTTCTCAGAGTTCAACATTTGACCTTTCCAAGGATAAGAAGGGACCAGTTTAATTTTCTTGAGCTGATCTGAGGACTGACATGAGTTATCTTTTATGTTTTATCTTTTAAGACTTTATTTATTTGAGAGAGAGAGGGACAGGGGCAGAGGGCGAGGGAGAACCAGGCTCCCCACTGAGCAGGGAGCCTGATGTGGGGCTTAAACCCAGGACCCCAGGATCATGACCTGAGGCAAAGGCAGACACTTAACCAACTGAGCCACCCAGGCGCCCCACGAGTTAGTTTTTAGAACAACTGTTCAAATTGTCAAGGGCTCCCAGAGGACCAAGGCTGCCCTCTGTGCAGGGCCCCTGGGTGCTTGAATCACAGATGCTTGTTACCCCTGGATGGTACTGAATGAAAGCCCCGGACGAGGTATACCACCTCTTCCCTGGCAATGAGGAGCGATAGCTTTTAAAATTAAAAATATTCTTGTTCTTTGAGCCAACAGTTTGATAACTTGACCCGAAACTACTCATAAAATATGTGTGCATGTATGCTCACCATGATATTTTTCAGAGTGGGGAACTAGACTAATGCCGATCAATATGGAACGAGAAAATAAATTATGGAATATCCATACCCTGAGATGTACATTAATCCATCAAATGGGATGAAGTAGATCAACATGTTCTAACAAGGAAAATCACCATGATATCATACATTTAAGAAATCAGTTACACTACAGAACAGTGTGATCTCATTTAAGGAAAAAATAATTATATATGTGAGCAGATACGTAGAAAAACATTGGAAGGAACATACACCAAATTATTAACAGTTCTCTCTGGGGGCTGGACTTACGGGCGCTCAAATATTTGCAGTATATTTTTGTAGTTTATGTGGTGTTACAGATTATATGTTATTAATAGGCAGAAGAAAATTATTTTGATAAAAAACAGATGGCAAAATATTCATAGTAAATGACAGAAAATTAAACAAGCTTCTGGCTTGATGTCCACGATTTGGGGCTTTACCTTTTCCCTGAAATGCTCATCTCTGGAGGCTGCGGCCAGGTAAAGCATCACAGCCTGGCTCACTTGGCTGTCATTCCTCATGAGCAGCAGGGCCAGGGTCCGGAGTACTTCCTGCTGGGCCGGGAGGCTGCTGGGTGCGAGGTCATTCATGGCCTGCAGCAGTTTCTCATCTCTCAGCGATTGCAGAGTCTGAATCAAGGAAACTAGCGAGTAAAAAGAAAGCAGAATACCTTCTAGTTCCATCCACGTCATTGCAATAAGCTTCATGCCACACTCCTAGGCTGGTGCCCATTCTTTTCATTCCCTGGATTCCCAGCCGGAGACCTGGTTTTCCATCCTCCCTCCTTTCCTTATCAACATGTCACTGCATCTGCCTTCTTGTGAACCCCACTTCTGCTTATTATCATGAAAGCACCACCAAAAAGGGCAACCTAAAATAGTACTGCCTGTAGACTTGATCCCACTAATGGCAAATACAATACACTAATGAAGAAAAGAAATTACATCAGTAAATCATTCAGCAGCTTCTCGTCAACACTACACCCCTGCTGGGTGATTGGGATGCTCTTCATAAATCCCCGCTTCATTGCCAAGAGGCTCGCTAATGTTAAGGGTCCAAAAGTCATTGAAAAGGCAGATCTGATCCCAGCTGTTGACTTGGGGGAAAAGGAAAGGTTCCCATCACTAAAAACTATGACTGAAAAGCCCGGAGCGGACTCCAAAGGGAGCCAGCGCACAGTGTGACAAAGAACGCGTCCCACCTTGCTTGGCCAGCTGGTTCACGTGACTCTCGAGGTCGCTCACACCGTGGCTGGTAAAGTAACCGTAATACTGGAAAACAGTGATGACTTCCAAAGGGAGGCTGGAGGGGAGCAGAGGCTCAGCCCGGTCCAGGATTTGGGAGACCAGGGTTCGGAACACTGTTTGGAAGGGAAAGAGGGGAAGCAGCTTTGAGGAGACGTGACGATTCATTCGTGTTTTACTGAGGTACATGGCAGGGTGCAGTCCGGCAGGTGAGCCGATCCTCAGAGTGCGGCTGCATGAGTTTTGCGTCTGTGTGTATACACACCTATGTGACTGCCATCTGGGTCAAGTTACAGAGCACGGCCGGCACCCCATAGGTGAGCCTGTGCCCCCAGAACACGGCCGGCGCCCCATAGGGTGAGCCTGTGCCCCCAGAGCATGGCCGGCACCCCATAGGTGAGCCTGTGCCCCCAGAGCACGGCCGGTGCCCCATAGGGTGAGCCTGTGCCCCCAGAGCACGGCCGGCGCCCCAT